>NC_058132.1:271797074-271856753 GCF_016433145.1 Gracilinanus agilis
CTCAAAGGGCTATAAAAGAATGCCTGCCCTTTGATCCAGCCATACCATTGTTGGGTTTGTACCCCAAAGAGATCATAGATAAACAGACTTGTATGAAAATATTTATAGCTGCACTTTTTGTGGTGGCAAAAAACTGGAAAAGGAGGGTATGTCCTTCAATTGGGGAATGGCTGAACAAATTGTGGTATATGCTGGTGATGGAATACTACTGTGCTAAAAGGAATAATAAAGTGGAGGAATTCCATGTGAACTGGAAAGACCTCCAGGAATTGATGCAGAGCGAAAGGAGCAGAGCCAGAAGAACACTGTACACAGAGACTGATATACTATAGTATAATCGAATGTAATGGACTTCTGTACCAGCAGCAATGCAATGACAAAGGATAGCTCTGAGGGGTTTATGGTAAAGAATGCTACCCACATTCAGAGGAAGGACTGCAGGAGAGGAACCATATAAGAAAAACAATTGCTTGAATGCATGGGTTGGGGTGGTCATGATTGGGTATATAGACTCGAAACTACCACACCAATGCAACTATCAACAATTTGGAAATAGGTCTTGATCAATGACACATGTTAAAATCAGTGGAAATGTGCATTGTTCATGGGTAGGGGGATTGCGGGGGGTGAAGGGGAAAGTAGGAGCATAAATCATGTAACCATGTTAAAAATGAATATTAATAAATGTTTTTAAAAAATAAAATGATGACAGGAGAAAGAGCAACCTTATTAAAATCTTTCTCATTTCATATCTGGGAAAGGACTTGGTTTCCCATACTTAAAAATTTGTACTATCATTTTATTAGAAGGTTCATTGAAAAGCTGAATAACAGGGGAAAATTTAAAAATAGAATAGAATATAGCCACTGTAGGGATGAGGACCTTGGTGAAAACTTCTGTGTAGACTAATTGGAAAATAGAGTAAGTGTGGAAGAGGCACACTTGTGGAAGATGATAAGATCAAGGGAATGATCATCTAGTGTTCTTGAAAAGCAGTGGAGGAAGTATTCAAAAATGAATAAATTAAGGAGCTCAGAAGTCTGGGTGTTTGAAAGATTGTCACAATGTATTTGGGTTCCTTCTCTTCATTGTCATTATCACCATCACCATCATCTTCCTTCTCATCCTTCTTTCGCACCTGCTTCTGCCACTGCTGATGCTTCCCCGTCCCCTATTCCCTTGGAGCAGACCATCCTGGTGCCTTTTTCATGAAGCATTAACTGAGGAGACTCCTGGACTTGCCATAGCTGATGAGAAGCTGAAGGAAGGAGTCAAGACTGAAAACAATGACCATATTAATTTGAAGGTGGCAGGGCAAGATGATGATGCAATTTAAGATAAAGAGGCACACACCACTTAGTAAACTAATGAAACCTTAATGTAAACCACAGGGTTTGTCAATGAGGCAGATAAGATTTCATTTTGATGGGCAGCCAATCAATGAAACAGATAAACCTGCACAGTTGGAAATGGAGGTTGAAGATACAATTAATATATTTCAAAAGCAGACAGGAGGCATTTACTAAAAGAGAACCTGCAACTCTACTCCAGAACTATGCTCCCAAGGGAAACAATACATTCACAATTAGAAAACCAAGATTTTGTTCCTCCACATACTGATTACTGCAGTATAATTTTCTCTCTTCTTTGATTCCCTTCCCCCTTCCTTTATTGTACAAAAAGTAACTCATGGAAGTGCACAGGCATAATGTGTATTTTTTTAACTAAATGGTTGATGGTATGCTTTGATCAACTTCAAATAGAGATGGGGAGAGGAAAAAACAAACTGGTTGTGTGAAAATATCCCTTTTCTTCATTAATGGCATGCTCATTCAGTTTTTATCTTTATACTCCAGTAAGTTATTTTGCTCTCACTATTTAACAGCGACAAGAAAAAAAACACCAAAAAATCCTTTCATACCTTGTTTGATTGGATGATTTCATTTTTTTCTTTTATCATTATAAAACCAAGGATGATTTTATAACTTTTTTGTATATAGTTGTTATATGTAGGGCAATCTTTGTCTCTCAGTAGGTATAAATTACTATAATAAAAATGATTCTAGATAGTTTCCCCTTCAAGTCAAACATCCTGTTCTTTAAATAAACTTCTTATTTAAAAATGTATTTGGAATGTGTATATTGCCCTACAATGAGGACAAGAGTTGAGGATGAACAAAAGAACCCAGTCCCTGAACTCATTTAGAAAGGAGAGTGTCCTCAGGGTAGACAGATAAGAGGTGCCCATATTTTAATTCGGTGATAATTATGGTTTGAAGGAATTTCAAAAGTGTGGAAGTCATTAATTTATATCACTAGAAATAAAATCTAGGAGTTGCAATAGGGAGCAAAGTATATTATGAATCTCCCACAAGGACCAATGAGTCTGAAGTATGAGGGAAGTACTACCAGTATTCATAAGTGCGATCAGGGATATCATGTTATTAGGAGAGAACCAGTTTTCAGTGTTTGCCAAGGTTGGAATGAATGAAAGAATAATTTTTCAGTATAAAACAATTTTGTTAAAAAATGGAGTAGACATTCTACAAAGCATAAATGAAGGGGGTAGGTAGAATTGGAATGGAACTTTAATAGAAAAAGGCTTGCATTAAGTGGGATGGGAATAAAGGAGTCAACATCAAAGGAATGGAGAATGGAATTTATACAATTACTGTGTTATTTGGAATTTTGGGGGTTCTTTTGAGAGATATTTGTGGCTCATTTAAGTTTAAAATATTTAGATATATGACAAACTTCCTGTGGACTTGGAAACTACATTTCTCATGATTCAATGGGTTTCCAGTCTTACATGATGACGTGAGTGAAGGTAAATTGTAGCTTAAATAGAAAGGACTTGATTGGGACTTCCTTCTTGGCAAGAAGGAGAGGTGGAAAGAAGGTATGGCAGGAAATTTTAATTAGATCATAGCAGTTGTGTGGTCATTTCATATTTTACCAACATGGCCTTAATTAAAATATTGATACTTCTTTTAATATCCGTCTATATCATTTACAAATATGACATTACAAATGGGGATTCAGAAGCACAAGGATACAGAAAACATATGATGGAATGGAATTTATAGATTATTAGACTGTTCAGGGCTCTGTGTCAATATTCAGCCTTCTGACTGGTGGTGATATTGAGTCTTATGAGACCAAAGAGGCCCATTTCATAATAAGGAGATAAAACTGAAGTCTGTATATGTACAGATAGAAATCAGGAGCTAACATTTCAAGGTAGATTTGGTCAAGAAAAGGCTTCCAGGGAAAAGTTATGTTATTCTTTAGTTTTGGTCTTTCCCTCTCTCTTTACTAATATTTATTGCATTAGCTTTTTACTTGTTATCCTTTAAAAGATGTTGTGTCTATAACACTTTCCATTTTTGTGTTGAAGAACTACATATCCCTGTCTAAATCATGCCTTAGTTGAAAATTTAAAAATATCTGGAATGTTGGAAGGCAACATCATAGAATAGAAAAAGTGCTGGAACTAGAGTCAGAGGACTTGTATTAAAATTCTTGTCTTATCTTTATGGAGTTAGGAAAGTCACTTAACCTCTCTCTCTCTCTCCCCCTGGGTCTTAGTTGCTTTATCAATAAAAGAAATATTTTGGACTAGAATATTTCTCCAAATTCCCTTGGAGCAGCAAATCAATGCTCCAATTTCATTTTTCTTCTTATATCCCTATTACATAGCAAAGTACTTTGCCCACAGTAGATGCTTAATAAATGTTGAATTAAATATTTAAAGTATTACTTTAATAGATATTGATAGGAAATAGATAATGCTATTGTTTTTATATCAATTCTCACTGCTCCTCTTTACTCATAACTGCCCTTCATTTTTCTGCTCAAAGTATTGAAACTTGTAAGTTTCCCGTGAAAAATGGTGGTTGCTCCTATACATCAACTGAACGTCACCATCAAGAACAATATCACAATGACAAAAATAACTTCAGGATCTCATAAGCTGATCATCCAAGTTCTAATTTCTTGGGTATTATCATCTAGTAGAGAGCTCTGCATACCAAGGTATGTTCAAAAAATTTACCTACCGGCTGACTGGTTTTAGATAAAGAGAAGGAACTCAGGCATACAACCAGAAAGAGTATATCATATATGTCCTTTCTTTTACCAATAATTAATGTGCAATTGAATAGTATTAGAACTTTATTCTTTATATACAAAGCCATTTATGCTTCCTAAACATTAATAAAAGTGCTATAAAAGTAGGTAATTATCCTTTTGGGAAGCTATTGGTTTTTTCATGAATCAAGTATAATTAAGATAATTGAGCAAAGTCCATTCAGTTAATGTACTTCAGAAAGATATGCCTCTAAGCCAACCTCAACTTGTCAGAATAATTAAGTTTATGACTAGAAAACTAAACTACCTAATTTAACATACACAAATCATAGGGTGGACTTCCACCTCTTTCTATATACCCACATTGATAGTGAATGTGAGTAGCCTCATAGTGCCATGTATATGGCCTTGAATATGATAAGACATTAGACTTTGTTATTATAGTATTCTTTGTAGTGAAAATCTTGTGAAAACTTTGGGGAATATATATTTTAAGATTTTATTTTCCCAATTACATGTAATAACAATTTTACACATATGTTTTCTGAAGTTATAAGGCAAAAAATATCTCTCCTTTTCTTGCTCTTCCCTTACAGTGATGGTATGCAATTTAATCTTCATTATACATTCATTACCTTGAAAAATATATTTCTATAGTGTTCATTCTTATAAGAGAACATTCACATAAAACCAGAACTTTCAAATAAAATAACATACGAAGTAAAGTGAAAATTGCATGCTTTGATTCGCGTTATAATTTCAACAGTTCTCTCTCTATTCTTTGTCATAAGTCCTTCAGCGCTGTCTTGGATCTTTGTATTACTGAGAGTAGTTAAGACTTTGACAGTTTATTAGCTCTTATTGTGTATAATATTCTCCTGGTTCTGTTAATTCTACTCTGCATCAGTTCACATAAGTCTTTTCTGCTCTTCTGAAATCATCCTGTTCCTTATTTCTTAGAGCACTATAAGTATTTTGTATATATACATTACTCTAAATATTTGTGCACCATTAGATTCTTTACCCTTTTTTATTATCTCTTTGGGATACAGACCTAGTAGTGGTATTGGTAGATCAAAGGTTATGCCCTTTGGGCATAATTGCAAATTACTCTCTGGAAAGGGTAGATCAATTAAAAAATTTACCAACAATGCATTAGTATCCCAGATTTGCCATATCCCCCCAGAACATTTATTATTTTCCTTTACTGTCATATTGACCACTATATTAGGTGTGAGATGGTACCTCTGAGTTGTTTTAATTTGCATTTCTCTAATCAAGAGGGCATTAGAACATCTTTTCCTATAATTATTGGTATCTTTGATTTCTTCATATGAAAACTGCTTGTTAATATCCTTTGACCATTTGTCAATTGGAGAATGGCTTGTATTCTTTGAAAATTGAGACCTTAATTGGAGAAATTTTTTATAATTCACACACACACACCAATTTATTGTTTCTTTCAAATCTTGGTTCCATTTATTAGTTTGTGCAAAACCTTTTAAATTTAATATGGTCTAAAGTATTCATGTAATATCCTATAATGTCTTCTACTTCTTCTTTGGTTATAAATTCTTCCCTTCACCATAGATCTGACTGGTAAACCATTCTTTCTTCTCCTCATTTACTTATGGCATGAGTCTTCATGTCTGTCATATACCCATTTTGACCTTCTCTTCATATACAAGGTTTGACATATTGGTCAATGCCTATTTTCTCTCATATTGTTTTCCACTTTCCCCAGCAGATTTTGTCAAATACTGAGTTCTTATCCCAAAAGCTAATATATGGGTTTTTCAAACACTAGATTGCTAAAATCAAGTATCCCTAATCTGTTCCACTAATCTACCATTCTATTTACTAGCCAGCACCAGATTGTTTTGACAATTATTGCTTTATATTATTACATTTTCAGATGTGATATTGCTTAGCTACCTTCCTTCATGTTTTTTTATTATTTCACTTGATATTTTTAATATTTTGTTCTTGCTGATGAATTTTGTTATTATGTTTTCTTGTTCTATAAAATATTTTGGTAGTTTGATTAGTATAGCACTGAATAAGTAAATTTATTTACGTAGAATTGCCATTTTTATTATATTAGCTTAGCCTACCCATGAGCAATTAACTTTTTTCCATTTGTTGAGATCTGACTTTATTTGTGTGAAAAGTATTTTGTTATTGTATTCACATAAATCCTGTATTTGTTCTGGGGAGTAGATTTCAAAGTAATTTATATTGTCTAGTATAATTTTAAATTGAATTTATCTTTATATCACTTTCTGCCAGACTTTGTTGGTAATTTATAGAAAAACTGCTTACTTGTGTGGGTTTATTTCATATTCTGCAACTTTGCTAAAGTAATTAATTATTCTAATTGGTTTTTTAGTTAATTCTCTAGGATTCTTTAAGCATACCATCATATCATCTGCAAAGAGCAATAGTTTAGTTTGCACACTGATTATTTTAATTTCTTCAATTTATTTTTCTTCTCTAATTGCTAAAGCTAGCATTTGCAGTAAAATATTAAATAATAGTGGTGATAATGAGAACTCTGGTTTCACCTCTGATATTATTGGGAAGTCTTCTAAGTTATCCACAATGCAGATGATACTTGCTAATGGTTTTAGATAGATACTAGTTATCATTTTAAGGAAAGGTCCATTCATTCCTATGCTTTCTAGTGTTTTTAATAAGAATGAGTGTTGTATTTTGTTAAAGACTTTTTCTGCATCTATGGAGATAATTATATGGTTTCCATTATTTTTGTGATAGGATATATTTTTATTGATACATTTGAAAATATTATGCTGTGAAAATAGCTATGTATTCACCAGAATGATAAAAGTGTTGATGACACACATAAAAAAATAAGAATTTCTATAAAAAAATTTGAAGTAACTAAATTTTGTAGTAATAGTTTATGCAATGGAATTAATGAATGAAAATACAAATGTTTTTAAATTATTTATAAGATATTTGGTATTGTGCTTATATTAAACTATAACAAAATAAATTAAATCTTCATGCACATTTTATAAAAATGGAGTCCTCAGAATTTTACTTTCTTAACATTTCTAATTTTTAAGATAGCTAAGTAATATGTAGAGAGTGGAACAATGCATGAAGACGAATAAAATTCAAATTCTACTTCATTCACATTAGGTGTATGCTCATGGACAAGTTCCTTAATATGACCCTAGATTTTCTCACCTATGAAATGCGTTCAACAATATCATTTGTGACACTCACAAGTTTATTTTGAGACTTAAATGAGATAAAGTAGATAAAGGATTTTGCAGAATTATAAATATAGTAAAATATTAATTATTATGAGAATTAATTATAAATTCTTCTACTTTAATCATTTAAAAATGTTATCAAGATTTTTTAAGTGTTACTTGTGTTGTTATTATTTTTTATTTCTCCTGCCAATTCTGTTATTTTAATTTGCAGCAGAACTGTTTTTATTTACAAACGAATTTAAATATGCATTTATATTATTTTTTAATCATCAAAGTTTATTGCATGTCACTATATGTTAATAAATTTGAGAAAATAAAAGAAATAGTGAATGTTTAAAAAAAATAAGAGATAGGTCTTGCTCTTAAAAAGGTACTAAACTAGTATGTAGATAAATGCAAAGTGGAGTAGGAAATTTTTTTTTTTAATTTTAATAGCATTTCCACACAAGTTTCCCAAAGTCATATGATCCATATTATTTCTTCTGCTTCTTCCCTCCCCGCTCCCAGAATAGACAAACCATTCAAGTGGGTTATACATGTATTATCACCCAAAAACATTTATCCATATTATTCATTTTTCTAATCCAATAATTATATAGAACCAAAAACCTAAAACGTATACTTAAATAAACAAGTGGCGAATCATGTGTTTTCATCTGCATTCTTACTCCAACAGTACTTTCTCTGCAGGTGGATATCATTCTTTTTTATAAGTCCTCAGAATTGTCCTGGATCACTGTATTGCTGTTAGTAGCAAAGTCTATAAAGTTTATCACTCCACAATATTATAGTTACCATGTATAATGATCTCTTGGTTCTATTTATTTCACTCTGCATCAGTTCATGCAGGTATTTCCAACTATTTCTGAAATCATGCTATTCATCATTTCTGATAGCACAATAGTATTTCATCACCATCATACACCACAATTCGTTCAGTCATTCCATAACTGAGGGAAATACCTTTAGTTTCTAATTCTTTGCCACCACAAAAATCATCTATGAATATTTTTATACAAACAGGTCCTTTCCCATTTTTTTCTCTTTGGGATACAGATCTAGTAGTGATATTAATGGATGAAAAGATACGTATTCCTTTATAGTCTTTTGGGCATAATTCCAAATTGCCCTCCAGAATGGTTAGATCAGTTCACAGTTCCACTAATAATGCATTAGTATCCATTTTTATATGACTATTGATGACTGATTTCTTCAGCTGAAAACTGACTATTCATATGCTTTGAAAATATATCAATTAAGGAATGACTTAGATTCTTATAAATTTTACTTGGTTCTTTATATATATTTGATAAAAAGAACTTTATCAGAGAAATTTATAATCAAAATTTTTCCCAGTCTGTTCTTTCTCTTTTTATCTTGGTTGCATTTGTTTTCTTTGTACAAAAATATTTTAAATTTAATATAACCCAAATGATTCTTTTTATATCTTGTAATGCACTCTGTCTCTTATTTCATCATAAATTCTTCCCTTCTCCATAGATCTGACTGGTAAACTATTCTATATTCTTTTAATTTACTTAAAATATCTGTTTTTGTGTTTAAATTAAATATATTTTTATTTTTTTAAATGCTTACCTTCCATCTTAGAATCAATACTGTGTATTGGTTCTAAGGCAGAAGAGCTTTAAGGGCTAGGTAATAGGGGTTAAGTGATTTGCCCAGAATCACACAGTTAGGAAATGTTTAAGGACAGATTTGAACACAGAACCTCCCATCTCTAAACCTGACTCTCAATCCACTAAGCTGCCTACTGCTCCCATATATGTGTTTTGATCTTTTCTTGGTATAGGACTGTGTTGGTGAACCTATGACATGTATGCTAAAGGGGGCTACTATTATCCCCTTTCCAACATGCCTGAGAACATTTTTCACATCACCTGCCCTTCTGCCCAGCAGGATGACAATAACACTTCATCCCTCCCCAGTCTGGGGAAAGGGAGTTGGCTCACATCCAGTGTGAGGATGCAGTTTGGGTACTTAGTCTCTAAAAGGTTCACCATCACTGCTATAAGGTGTGAGATATTGACCTAACCTAATTTTGCCAGGCAGTTTTTCAATTTTCCCAGCAGTTTTTCTCAAACAGTGAGTACTTTTCCCAAAAACTGGTATTTGGGGATTTGTCAAACACTAGATTGCTGAGGTCATTTACCCCTAATCTATTACATTGTCCCATCCTCCTATTTCTTAGCCAGAACCAAATTATTTTGATGATTACTGCTTTATAGTAAAGTTTAATATCTGGAACTTTTAAGCCACATCCTTCATATTTATTTTCATTAATTCCCTTGATATACTTGACTTTTTGTTTTTCCAGATGAATTTTATTATATTTTTTTATTTCTACAAAATAGTTTTTGGTAATCTGATTGGGATGGCCTTGAATAAGTAAATTAATTTAGGTAGGATTTTTCTTTTTTATTATATTAGCTTGGCCTGCCCATGAGCACTTAATATTTTCCAATTATTTAGATCTAATTTTATTTGTATTTAAATTGTTTTGTAATTATGTTCATATAATTCCTGAATTTGTCTTAGCAAATAGATTGCCAAATATTTATATTGTCTAGAGTGAGTTTAAATGACATTACTTTTTCTTTTTTTTTCTTAATTACCTTTTGATGATTCTCTTGAGTTCTGTATTTGGGTATCAAATTTTCTTTTTAAGTCTGGTTTTTTCTTCAGGAATGCATGGAAATCTTCTACTTTATTAAATGATTATACTTTCCCCTGCAAGGATATAGTCATTTTTGCTGGGTAGTTGATTCTTGGTTGTAGACCCAGTTCCCTTGCTTTCCAGAATATCATATTCCATGCCTTCTGGTCCTTCAGTGTGGATACCGCCAGGTCCTGTATAATCCTGACTGTGTCTCCATGATATCTGAATCATTTCTTTTTAGCAGTTTGTAGTATCTTTTCCTTGGTCTGGAAGTTCTTGAACTTGGCTATAACATTCCTGAGAATTGCCAATTGGGCATTTAACACAGTAAGTGATCTGTAGATTCTTCCAACCTCTACTTTACCCTCTTGCTCAAGAATATCAGGGCAATTTGAATGATATCCAGGATTTTTTTTGTAATAATTTTCAGGTAGTCCAATAATTCTTAAGTTGTCTCTCCTGGATCTATTTTTCAGATTTGTGTTTTATCAATGAAGTGTTTCATATTTTTCTCAATTTTTTAAAATTCTCTTTATTTTGTTTTATAGATTCTTGCTGCTTTGTACAGTCATTTGCTTCTAATTTTTCAGTTCTAATTTTTAAAGACTGAATTTCATCCCTGAATTTTTTATTCTTCTTTTTGTTTTCATCTATTTCTTTGTAGGTCATTGTTTTTATCTTTTACTTTCTTTGCCTTGTTTTCAAGCTGGTTAATTCTGGCTGTTAAGACACTATTTTCTTGTTTAAGTTCATATGCCTCTATTTCTGGATGACCTATTTTGCTTTTCAAGTTCTTTTCCCAATTCTCTTAATTGTTTTTTGAATTATGTTTTGAGTTTTTCCAGGGCTTCTGTCCAATTTGCTGGAGTTTCTGAATTTTTGTTTGGTGTTTCTTGGTCCTCCTCCATTCCATTTGTTTTTTATTCATTACCTGAATAGAAGTGTCAATTATAATTTCTTTTTACTTATTTTGTCCACTCATATTTTTTTCTTCTTTCCTCCTCCTTATTGGCTGTGTTCTTGCTCCTCTGTCTATTCACTGGATCTGTGAGTTTGGGGCTTTTATTCCCTGAAGGGGCTACTTCTTTGCTGTGCTGGTTAACTGAATTAGCCTGATGGAATTGACCTGTTATATTAATGTGCCCTGAGACCAAATATTCCCCAGCTGCCAGCAGAAGCTACAGGTGAAAGTGAAGGTGTAGAGGCTGAACATAGTTACCTTGGTTCTCCTCTATTTCTTTCTGCCAGCCTCCTCCCTGCCAGTTGCCCAGTCAGAGTCCTGAGCTTCTTGTGGTGGTACTGAGGTACTCTGTCATGGTTTCAACCTTTACCCAGGGATCCCACAGTCAGCCAGAATCCTACAGAGGGTCTCAGTGCAATTAGTGTTGGATGGTTATTGGATCTTTCCCTTATATCTGAGAATTTGACTTCATCTACATACATTTTAGGTTAAATAAAGTAGAAGAGACCTCCGGCTCTGTCTTCTTGTTGAGTTTGACTTTCTGTCTATTTTGTTCACTTGCTCACTTGCTCAAGTTCCATGAGTTTGAACTTTTCTGCCCTCTAGAGGCTTCTTTTACACACTATTGATAAACCGAATTAGGCCACTTGAACTGATCTAAAGAACTGAATGTACTCTAAGGCCAAAACATCCAGTGGCAGAGACCTAAGATGGAACTGTGGTGGCTGAAGGCTAAAATCAGCCTGCCCTCTTCTCTTCTCTCTTCCAGCTGCTTCATTGACAGCTGTAGTCAGAGTCCTGAGCTTCATATAATTGTGGTAGCAAGGTACCCTATCCTAATTGGAACCCTTAGCCTGAGATCCCACCAACCACCTGAGTCTAAGCACAGTAGGTGGGGAAGGGGCAATGGGACCTTTCTTCTTTCTTTTCCTTAAACCTGAGAATTCAAACATCTCTGTATACTTTTTAAATTGAATTGAGCAGGACAGTTCCACAGCTCTGACTTGTTGTTGGATTTGGTTTTCTGTCCCTCTTGAAATGCTTTGTTTTTGACTGGTGTGGAAGGGTTTTCACAGAGGAACTGATTTTTGCTGCTTTTAAGTCTCCATCTTGACTCCATCCCATCCTTGAAGTTACTTTCTAACCCTTGTTCCAAAGCTTTGTTGGAAATCTATGGAAACACTGATAATTTATGTGGGTTTATTTTGTTTCTTGCAACTTTGCAAAAGTTATTAATTAGTTCAATTAATTTTTGGTTGATTTTCTAGAATACTCTAAGTATGCCATCATATCATCTGCAAAGAATGATAGTTTAGTTTCCTTATTGCCTACTTTAATCCCTTCAAATTATTTTTCTTCTCATTGCTAAAGCTAGCATTTCTAATATAATATTTAATTATAATAGTGATAATGGACATCCTTTCTTCACTCCTGATGTTACTGTGAAGGCTTCTAACTTATCCACACTGCAGATGATACTTACTAATGGTTTTAAATAAATGCTACTTAATATTTTAAGGAAAAGCCCTTTTATTCCAATGCTTTCTAGTATTTTTAATAACAATGGGAGTTGTATATTATCAAAGTATTTTTCTGCCTCCATTGAGATAATCATGTGATTTCTATTAGTTTGGTTCTTGATATAGCTAATCATGATGATGATTTCCTACTATTAAATCAGCTTTGCATTCCTGGTATAAATCCTACCTGGTCATAATAAATATATTGGTATATTTGTGATATGTTGATGTAGTCTCTTAGATAGAATTTTAAAATTTTTTTTTGCATCAATGTTCATTAAAGACATTGGCTTTAAATTTCTTTATCTGTGTTTGGTCTTCCTGGCTTAGGTATATAAGCGCTATATTTGTGTCATAAAAAGACTTTAGTAGGGCATCTGCTTGCTTATTTTGCCAAAGAGTATGGATAGTATTGGGATTAATTATTCTTTAAATGATTGAAAGAATTCACTTGTGAATTCATCTGGCCCTGGGAAGTTTTTCTTGGGGAGTTCATGGATGGCTCAATTTCTTTTTTAAAAAATGGAATTATTTAAGTTTTTATTTCCATTTCTGCTAACTTAGGCAATTTATCTTTTTGTAAATATTCATCCATTTCACCTAGATTATCAGATTTATTTTCATATAATTGGGCAACATAGTTCCTAAAGATTGCTTTAATTTCTTCTTCATTATAGATGAAATTGACTTTTTCATTTCTGATACTGGTAATTTGATCCTCTTCTTTCTTTTTTTAATCAATTTGACCAATACTTTTTTTTTTGTTGAACAACTTTCTAATCTATTACTTTAATACCTTTTTTACTTTTAATTTTATTAATTTCTCCTTTTGACTTTTAAGATTTCCCATTTAGTATATATTTGGGGATTTTAATTTGTTGTTTTTTTTAGTTGTATACCCAATTTATTGATCTGCTTTTTATCAATTTTAATGGTACAAACATCCAGGGACATAAATTTTCTCCTGATTCCTATTGTGGCTATATTAAATATATTTTAATACATTGTCTCTTAATTTTCATTCTCTTCAATGAAATCAGTGATTGCTTCTATGATTTGTTCTTTGACCCACCAGTTTTTGAGAATTAGATTATTTAGTTTCAAATTATTTTTAAATTCCCTTTCCACAAAAACTTATTGATTATAATTTTTATTGCATTATGATTTGAAAATGTTGCATTTATTATTTATGCTTTTCTGAAATTTGGTTGTGAAGTTTTTATGCCCTAGTACATGGTCAGTTTTTATATATGTGTCATGTGCTGCTGAAAAGAAAGCATATTCCTTTTTTTAACATGTAAAAATATTTATTTTTTAGAAAAGTTATCATGGTTACATGATTCTTACTTTCCCCATCACCCCATGACCTAGCCCCCCCACCCACAGCTGATGCTCATTTCCACTGGTTTTAGCATGTGTCATAGATCAAGACCCATTTCCAAATTGTTGATAGTTGCTTTGGAATGGTAGTTTCAATCTACATCCTCAATCATGTTGGCCTCAAACTATGTGTTCAAGCACTTGTTTTTCTTCTGTGTTTCCACTCCTGCAGTTCTTCCTCTGAATGTGGGTAGCGTTCTTTTCCATAAATCCCTCATAATTGTCCTGCGTCATTGCACTGCTGCTAGTACAGAAGTCCATTACCTTCTATTTTACCACAGTGTATTGGTCTCTGTGTACAATGTCCTTCTGGCTCTGCTCCTTTCACTCTGCATTAATTTCTGGAGGTCTTTCCAGTTCACATGGAATTACTCCAGTTTATTATTCCTTTGAGCACAATAGTATTCCATCACCAGGATATACCACAATTTATTCAGCCATTCCCCAATTGAAGGGCATAACCTTGCTTAACAGTTTTTTGCCACCATAAAAAGCACGGCTATAAATATTTTTGTACAGGTCTGTTTATCCATGATCTCTCTGAGCACTTTATCATGTGTTTGTTGATACTTTTGATTTCTTTATCTTAAAATTGCCTATTCATGTCCCTTCCCCATTTATCAATTGGGGAATGGCTTGGTTTTTTATACAATTGATTTAACTCCTTGTATATTTGAGTAATTAGACCCCTGTCAGAGTTTTTTGTTATAAAGATTTTTCCCAATTTGTTGTTTCCCTTCTGATATTAACTACATTGTTTTTGTTTGTACAAAAGCTTTTTAGTTTAATATAATCAAAACCATTTAATTTACATTTTTTAATTTTCTCTAATTCTTGCTTGGTTTTAAAGTCTTTCCTATCCCACAGATCTGACAAGTAAACTATTCTGTGTTCACTTAACTTATTTATATTTTTCCTCTTTATATTCAAGTCATTCACCCATACTGAATTTATCTTGGTGGAGGGTGTGAGATGTTGATCTAAACCATATCTCTCCCATATTGTTTTCCAAATTTCCAAGCCGTTTTTCTCAAATAGTGGATTCATTTCCCAAAAGTTGGGCTCTTTGGCTTTATCATAGACTATCTTGCTGACATCACTTACTCCAAGTCTATTCCACTTATCCTCTCTTCTGTCTCTTAGCCAGTACCATACCATTTTGATGACTACTGCTTTATAGTATAGTTTAATATCTGGTACTGCTAGGCGACCTACCTTCACATTTTTTTTTCCATTATTTCCCTTGATATTCTTGATCTTTTGTTCTTCCAAATGAACTTTGTTATAGTTTTTTCTAATTTAGTAAAAAGTTTTTTGGTAGTTTGATAGGTATGGCGCTAAATAGGTAAATTAATTTGGGTTGAATGGTCATTTTTATTATGTTAGCTCGTCCTACCCATGAGCAATCAATGGATTTCCAATTGTTCAGATCTAGTTTTAATTGTTTGGAAAGTGTTTTGTAGTTGTTTTAATATAATTCCTGTGTTTGTTTTGGTAGATAGATTTCTAAGTATTTTATATTGTCTAGGGTGTTTTAAAATGGTGTTTCTCTTTCTAACTCTTGCTCCTCTAATGTTTTGGAAATATATAGAAATGCTGATGATTTATGTGCATTTATTTTATATCCTGCAACTTTGCTAAAGTTGTTGATTATTTCTACAAGCTTCTTAGTTGATTCTCTAGGATTTTTTAAGTAGACCATCATATCATCTACGAAGAATGACAGCTCAGTCTCCTCGTTGCCTATTTTGATACCTTGAATTACTTTTTCTTCTCTAATTGCTACTGCTAGTGTTTCTAGTACAATGTTAAATTATAGAGGTGATAATTGGCATCCTTGTTTCACTCCTGATCTTATTGGGAAGTCTTCTAATTTATCGCCATTGCATATGATGCTTGTTAATGGTTTTAGATATATACTGTTTATTATTTTTAGGAAAGGTCCTTCTATTCCTATACTTTCCAGTATTTTCAATAGGAATGGGTGTTGTATTTTGTCAAAGGCTTTTTCAGCATCTATTGAGATAATCATGTGATTTTTGTTTGTTAGACTGTTGATATGGTCAATTATGTGGATAGTTTTCCTAATGGTGAAGCATCCTTACTTTCCGGATATAAATCCCACCTGATCATCGTGGATGATCTTCTTGATTACTTGCTGGGGTCTCTTTTCTAGTATTCTATTTAAGATTTTTGCATCTATTTTCATTAGGGAAATTGGTCTGTGGTTTTCTTTCTCTGTCTTTGATCTACCTGGCTTTGGAATCAGTACCATATTTGTGTCATAAAAGGAATGTGGTAGGACTCCTCCTTTGCTTATTATATCAAATAATTTGTAGAGTATTGGGATTAGTTGCTCTTTGAATATTTGATAGAATTCACTTGTGAATCCATCGGGCCCTGGTGATTTTTTCTTAGGGAATTCTTTGATGGCTTGTTCAATTTCTTTTTCTGATATGGGATTATCTAGGTATTCTATTTCTTCTGCTGTTAATCTAGGCAATTTATATTTTTGTAAATATTAATCCATATCACCTAGATTGCTATATTTATTGCCATATAATTGGATAAAATAGTTTTTAATGATTGCCTTAATTTTCTCTTCATTAGAGTTGAGTTCTCCCTTTTCATCTTGGATAGTCTCAATTTGGTTTCTTCTTTCCTTTTTTTATTAGATTGATCAGTACATTGTCTATTTTATCTGTTTTTTTCAAAATATCAGCTTCTAGTCTTATTTATTAATTCAATAGTTTTACTTTCAATTTTATTAATTTCTCCCTTGATTTTTAATATTTCTAATTTAGTTTTCATCTGGGGATTTTTAATTTGCTCATTTTCTAGTTTTTTTAAATTGCATGCTCAGGGGGCAGCTGGGTAGATCAGTGGATTGAGAGTCAGGCCTAGAGACAGGAGGTCCTAAGTTCAAAACTGGCCTCAGACACTTCCCAGCTGTGTGACCCTGGTCAAATCACTTGATCCCCATTGCCCACCCTTACCACTCTTCCACCTATGAGCCAAAACAAAGAAATTAATGGTTTAAAATAAATAAATAAATAAATGAATTGCATGCCCAATTCATTAATTTCTTCCCTCCCTAATTTGTTAATATGTGCACTCAAGGATATAAATTTCCCCCTGATTACTGCCTTCGCTGCATCCCACAGAGTTTCGTAGGATGTCTCATCATTGTCATTCTCTTCAAAGAAATTATTGATTGTTTCTATGATTTCTTCTTTGAATAGCTGGTTTTGGAGAATCACATTATTTAATTTCCAATTAGTTTTTGATTTGTCTGTCCAGTTGCCCTTACTAATTATAATTGTTGTTGCATCATGAACTGAGAATGTTACATTTATTATTTCTGTTCTTTTGCATTTGTTTGCAATGTTTCTAAGCCCTATTACATGGTCAATCTTTTGAATGTACCATGTGAAGTTGAAAAGAAGGTGTATTCCTTTTTGTCCCTATTTATTTTTCTCCCCATATCTATTAAATCTAATTTTTCTAGGACTTCATTCACCTCTCATATCTTTCTAATTTATTTTTTGGTTTGATTTATCTAGATCTGAAAGAGGAATATTTAGATCTCCCACTAGTATGTTTTACTATCTACTTCCTTCTTGAAATCTGCTAGTTTCTCCCTTACGTATTTGGATGCTATGCCATTTGGTGCATACATATTGAGCACTGTTATTTCCTCATTGTATATACTGCCCTTTATCAGGATGTAATAACCTTCCCTGTCTTTTTTATTCATATTTATTTTTACTTTGGCTTTGTCAGAAATCATGCTTTCCACTCCTGCCTTCTTCTTATTTTAAGCACAAAAAATTTTGCTCAAGCCCTTTACCTTAAACCTGTGTATGTCCACCCTCCTCATATGTGTTTCTTATAGACAACATATGGTAGGATTTTGGTTTCTGATCCACTGTGCTATTTGCTTCCATTTTATGAGCGAGTTCATCCCATTCACATTCAGAGTCATAATTATCATTTGTGTATTCCCCACCATTTTGGTATCATCTCCTAATTCTATCCCTTCTTCTTACACTATTTCCCTTTAAACCAGAGGTTTCCTTTAAGCCAGCAACCCTTGTCCCTCCCTTGATTTACTTCCCTTTCTACCCCCCTCATTATTCCCCTCTTTTAATTTTTAAGGCCTAATGAATTCCTTCCCTTTTCTTCTTTCTTTTTTCTCACGTTTTATGGGTGAGTTCATCCCATTCACATTCAGAGTTATAATCATCAGTTGTATATTTGCTGACATTTTCAAAAATATCACAGCAGTTTTCTTTGAGAATTTTTTAATATAATATCTAAGCTAGGGGGCAGCTGGGTAGCTCAGTGGATTGACAGTCAGGCCTAGAGACAGGAGGTCCTAGGTTCAAATCCGGCCTCAGCCACTTCCCAACTGTGTGACCCTGGGCAAGTCACTTGACCCCCATTGCCCACCCTTACCACTCTTCCACCTATCAGACAATACACCGAAGTTAAGGGTTTAAAAAAAAAAAAATAATGTCTAGGCTTTTTTTGTCATGTAGTCCAAAAATTCAATGAGATATTTTTCTCTTTCGTATGCTTTTCATTGAAACTGACATATTTTATTTCAGTTAAAATAATACCTAGAGCTTATTTTCCAGGGTGTTTTCTGATGATAATTGGGTTTTTTTATGTCAATATAATAGTAACTTTAAATTAGTGTAATCAATTATATCTATTCTTTTCAGAGGCAGCTTTTTAAAATTCATTTACTGCTTCTTCCATTAATTTTTGTTTTTGTTTACCTTTATGAAAAACAATTTCTCTACTGTGAATTTTAGTTAATGCTCTATTTTTCATAATTTTGGAAGAGCCATCTCTGTCATAATTCTGGAGCAGAATATTGGAATGCTGTGATATTTCACAAATTTATTCTACTACTTACCTAGGAGAGTTTAGCCTCATATAGTCTTCATCTTTTAATAGTCTACTACAGAAGGTGCTATATTTTCAAATTTTCATTAATGAGATCTAATAACTATGATAAAATAGGCTGATGTCTTTAGTAAGAAGTAAGAAGGCAAAACTATTTTACTCTTAATTTGTTTCTACCCCATGGTGAATTTCTTTTGGACTAGGAAATAAGCACAACAATGGATAACAAGGCATTGATAAAAAAGAAAAGTGAAGATGAAGTAAAACATTTCCCAATTGTTCTCAGTTATTTCAGGTTATTATTTTCATTTCTAAAAATGAGAGAAGATATAATTTATTAAAACATAATTGGTGATTTTTTAAAATTATGGACAAACTCAGGAGCAGTGTTAATTGATGGAGGGTTGATCTATGAACCATGAACACTCAATTCCAAAGGTCAAGTTTCTTAATTAAAGAGGACCTTATATCAATGGGTAATATTTCTTACTTAATACAAAATTGGATTAAAGGAGGTCAAAGGAAAAGGGGGCAATATGAAGGAGGTTAGATTAAGGGAGTTGCTAGAAGCACAAGAGATCCTTAAAGAGGGAATAAGGGAGAAAAAAGAAGGATCAATATATGAGAATATAATGGAAAGAAATGCACAGCAATTATAACTGTGAATGTGATGAACCTTCTTAAACTATTAAAGAATATAAGAATGGTTAGAAACTATATTCTAGCAATATGGTATTTATGAGAAATACACTTGAAACAGGAAGATACTGATTTTAAGAAATAAATGAAGAAATTATATTTGGCTAAATGATAAATATGTATAAAAATGAATTAATACTATTCCTAAATATATATATGCCAAGGGACGGTGCATCTGAATTCTTAAAGGAAACACTAAATGAATTTTAAGAACAATTAAATAGCAAAGCCATAATATTTGTATTCTCCATTTTTTCTCACTAAGACTTAGATAAATTTTAAAAAATGAATAAAGAAGTTAAAGAATCAAACAAAACTTTATTAAACTTAAATATGATAAATCTTTGGAAAATATCAACAGAGAACATAAAGAAATATACATATTTCTCATTTTTCTTGGCACATTAACAAAATCAGATCATCAGGAATAAAATCCTCACAGAAAAAGGAATATTTTATTCATATTTTACTTCTAAATAAATAAAGCTGCAACAAAAATATATTGAAAAGCAAAAATTAAAAAAAAATTAAATTAACAACTTAATAACGTTATATAAGGATCAAAGAAAATTTTTTGAAACAATCAGTAGTTTCATTAAAAATAATGAGAAAAATGAGACAATATAACAAAATTTATGAGATACAGTCAAAGTAGTACTTAGGGGAAATACTATATCTCCAAAATCTTTAATAAGAGAAAGAACAGATAAGTTAGTTATGTATGCAGCTAACAACAACAACTAGATGTGAAGAGTGAATCAAACTTTGTCTATCAATCAGCAACTTTTAATTATTCAATGAAATATTTTTACTTAACACTAAGGGAGTTCCCAAATCACATACTAAAAAGTGGGTGACAACTCCTTTGGGCAGTGCTAGGCAAATGTAAAGACTACATTGGTTCCTGTAAAGTGGAGGAAGGGACAGGAAGATAAATTGAAAAAGTAGTATAAAAGGTCCTGAACTTCCTGTCCAAGGGGTCTTTGGTTTGTATCTTTGGCTTGGAGCTTTTGGCTGGTGACTTGCTTCTTGGAGGTGGCTTTGGGTTTAGATCTCAACTTTGACTTGGGACCTTGGTACTTGGATTACTTCTTGGAGGACTGCTCCTGGATCTTCTCCTTTGGACTTCATCTTGGGTGAGTAAGTAGCTGGCCTTCCCTCCCTGGCTTCTGGAGAGATTAGTTCTGGACAGGTTTCCTTCTCTTGGAGGAGGCTGCATTATTGGAGTCTTTGCATAAGACATCACTGGGTCCTCTGACTGAGAGTTAATGAGCCCTTCTGGGGCTGAGCTGGACACCAGAGCAACATTTAGTGTGATAGGCTATGCATGTTCTCTATCCTCTTCTTACATTTCTCTACTTTCACTCTTTCCACCTTTTTGTAGATAAAACTGCTAAAAGTCATTTTGACTTGAGCTATAATATTTTTTAATTGATGACCACAATATTACTTTAGAATTATCATATTTTAGTAAAACCCCTAAATTTAATTCCTTACATAGAAAATAAACAAATTTGAAACTCCCAACTAAACACCAGAATAAAAATCTGGAAAAAAGAAAATAATTAACAAAATTAAAAGTAAAATACTTTGAATAAATGAAAGGAAATTTTTATAAAAACATACAAAACATATATTATTTGCTAAATGAAGGGGGAAAAGTGAATACAGAGCCAAGATGGTGAAGAAGATATATAGACTCACCTAATCTCTACCAAGTTACCTTTCAAAAAATTCTGATATATTACCCCAAAATGAATTCTGGGGCAGGATAACCCACAAAAATAGGGTGATATAATTTTTCATCTGAAAATAACTTAGAAGGCTAGCATAAAAGATCTATTGCAATAGGGTCGAATTGGAGCTCTAAGCAGCACACTGAAGCAGGTCCCACTATGCTTGGGAATAATGCTTGGGTTGGGGACTCAATCAGCAGCAAAGGCTTCCAGAACTCTCAAACAGGGTAAAGGAGATCAAACAATTGCTAAGAAGGTGATTACAGGGGTCTCTTTGCTGGTTCTGGGTGTCCTGCTCAGATTGAGGTTCTAGTCCTGGGTCATAATCTCATGGTGAAGAGGAACACTAGCACATGCAAGTGTTTGTTGCCTCAGGGTAGTCTAGTTACAGTTCAAATGTGGAAAGGAGTGCTTGTGGTTACTCAGAAACCAGAGCATGGGTCTGGAGAATGTTAAACAACATATCTTTCCTTATTCAATACCACCTTGGAAGAACTGCCAGAAAAGCTTGAAGTTTTTCCACAGTGGTATTGAATATATATATTCCAAGACCTAACTTTGAATGTTACTGCAAGATGAACCTAGAATTTGGAACAATGTTCCTTCAACACAGGAAGAGAGTCCCATTTTAATCAATTTAATTTTTTTAATTTTATTAATTTTATTTAAAGAAATGCAAAAGACTAGAAAATGAGCAAACAACAACAAAAAGAAACAACAGCGAAGCATAACACAGCAAAACCAATATTGCTACATAAAAAGCCTGCAAGAAAAAAAATTAATTGGTCTCAAGCCCAAAAATATTAATGAAAGATATTAAAAAATTATAAAAATGAAATGAGAAGTAAAACAAAAATTGGGAAGAGAAATGAGAGTGACATAGGAAATAATGAAAAAAAGAGTCCACAATGTGGTAAAGGAGGCACAAAAATACTGAAGAATTTAATACTTTAAAAAGCATATATCATCTTGTCTTTGTTATACAATTCTAATATCTATAGTAATACTTTAGTTTTCATTGATGTAGATTATCCTTGATTTGAGTTTTCCTCAATTTTTTTCTCATCCTTTTTTCCAGTCTCTTATTTTATTGTTTTTGTTTTTGTTTTTTTAAATATTTACTTTTTAGAAAAGTTAATATGGTTACATGATTCATGCTCTTACTTTCCCCTTCACCCCCCCGGCACCCCCCCATAGCCACTGCGCATTTCCACTGTTTTTAACATGTGTCATTAATCAAGACCCATTTCCAAATTCTTGATAGTTGCATTCGTATGGTAGTTTCGAGTCTACATCCCCAATCATGTCCGCCTCAACCCATGTGTTCAAGCAGTTGTTTTTCTTCTGTGTTTCCACTCCTGCAGTTCTTTCTCTGAATGTGAGTATCATTCTTTTCCATAAATCCCTCAGAATTATCCTGGGTAATTGCATCTAGAGTTCTTTGATGGCACATTCAATTTCTTTTTCTGACATGGGATTACTTAGGTATTCTATTTCTTCTGCTGTTAATTTGGCAATTTATGTTTTTGTAAATATTCATCCATATCACCCAGATTGCTAAATTTATTGCCATATAATTGAGCAAAATAGTTTTTAATGATTGCCTTAATTTCCCCTTCATTAGAGGTGAGGTCTCCCTTTACATCTTTGATACTGTCAATTTGGTTTTCTTCTTTCCTTTTTTTTATATTGACCAGTACTTTGTCTATTTTATCTGTTTTTTCAAAATACCAGCTTCTAGTCTTATTGTTAATTCAATAATTCTTTAATTTTGGATTTTATTAATTTCTCCCTTGATTTTTAGTATTTCTAATTTAGTTTTCACCTGGGGATTTTTAATTTGCTTGCTTTCTGGTTTTTTAAGTTACATGCCCAATTCATTAATTTTTGCCCTCCCTAATTTGTTAATATGTGCACTCAAGGATATAAATTTCCCCTGAGTACTGCCTTAGCTGTATCCCACAGAGTTTGGTAGGATGTCACATCATTGTCATTCTCTTCAATGAAATTGTTGATTGTTTGTATGATTTCTTCTTTGTGAGGAAGATTAGTTAGTAATTTAGTATTAAGGTTGACCTAGCAGGAAGAACTGGAGCATTCCAAGATGGAATGAAGGAGCAGGAAGTGGTTTTTGCCCTGAGAGAAACTCCATTAGTGGTTGGCACAAACTGTTGTTAGCCCTGGGAGATCTCAGAGTTAAGGATACCCTGCAATCTGTTTTCCCTGGGATCCCGTGTGGTGGTGGCATCTAGCAAGGGGACAAGAACTACAGAGCAGCACCAAGGGAAAGAGGAGTTTTGGATCTGGTGGACAGAATCTCAAGCACACCCTCTCTACTTGGATACCTTGGACCACCTTGGCTTTTGGCATCCTGAGATCATCTGTGGATTACTGTGAGAAACCCTCAAAGTCACCCAGAGACCCCTTAGCTGTGCTGGTTAAGCCTGCCTTGAATCAGGTTTGAAGCAGCCAACCAGAGACTCCATTACTGCTCCTTTGGGCTCTGCCTGCTTAGATCACTAAGATTAGATTAGAGAAGTCCTCCCCTTGCCCTGTGGTTTTGCCATTTAAGTTTTAGAGTAGAATCTCCTATCCCACCTTTTAGTTGAACATAATTAAACCTGTTAAAACCTTTTACCTTGCCTGTTGGTTTCAAAGACTCTGGCCCAGTAGTGACTGTTGGCCAGCAGCCATTTTTTGTCAGGAGCAGTTCAGCTGTGACCTCTGTTCTCCCTATCCTGCTCCAGTCTCTCCTACAACCCAGTGTGTGTACCCACAACCATTTAGATTTATTGTAACATCCCTGGTGCCTCCATATTTTTCACATGATTCACTTGTTTTGGAAATCATATTATTTAATTTCCAATTAGATTTTGATTTGCCTGTCCAGGTGCCCTTACTAATTATTATTTTCATTGCATTATGATCTGAGAAGGTTGCATTTATTATTTCTGCTCTTTTGCATTTGTTTGTAATGTTTCTATGCCCTATTACATGGTCAATCTTTATGAATATACCATGTGCAGCTGAAAAGAAGGTGTATTCTTTTTTTCCCTATTTATTTTATCCACATATCTATTAAATCTAATTTTTCTAGGACTTCATTCACCTTTCTTATATCTTTCTTATTTATTTTTTGGTTTGACTTATCTAGCTCTGAAAGAGGAATATTTAGATCTCCCACTAGTATGGTTTTACTATCTGTTTCCTTCTTGAGTTCTGCCAGTTTCTCCTTTACCAATTTGGGTGCAATGCCATTTGGTGCATACATAATGAACACTCTTATTTCCTCATTGTCTATACTGCCTTTTATCAGGATGTAATTACCTTCCGTGTCTTTTTTAATCATATCTATTTTTACTTTGGCTTTGTCAGAAATCATGAGCCTTCTTTTTCTCATTTGAAGCCCCAAGATTTGGCTCAAGCCCTTTACCTTAAACTTGTGTATGTCTACCCACCTCATATGTGTTTCTTGTAGACAACATATGATAGGATTTTGGTTTCTAATGCACTCTGCTATTTGCTTCTGTTTTATGGGCGAGTTCATCCCTTTCACATTCAGAGTTTATAATTATTAGTTGTGCATTTGGTGACATTTTAGTATTCTCTCCTAGTTCTACCCCTTCTTCTTACACTATTTCCTTTTAAACCAGAGGTTTGCTTTAAGCCAGTAACCCTTGTCCCCTGCTTTGATTTACTTCCCTTTCTACTGTAATGCAAGGTGACTAACAGAAACTTTTTGCTTCTGTAATTTCTAATAGTCACAAAAAGTCAGTTAAACATCTTAGAATCTTCAGAAAGTCAGTTGGAACTTGAAACTATAAATAGAGGTGAAGTTCCAACTGATGGGACTCTTGCCTTCAGGTTTTTGCTGTGGCTGGAGGCTTTTGCTTTGGTCCTTCAGCTTGGTTTTGCTTTGGCCTTGGCCTGTGCTTATCTCATCTTGGGGAAATTTAAACCTATGTCATTTCTCTGGACCTCTCCCAGATCTCTCCATCCATATCCTTCCCCTTCCCTTAAATTTCCTGTAGGTCCTGGGTGGAAGGGAGGGCTTGGTTATTGAACGTTGTGGGTTTTAGTTTCTATAGACATGTAGAATGTCCTCAAATAAATTACCCCTAGTTTTAGTTATTTAATAAGGACTTTATTTAAAAGGCAGTCAAATCTCCCCACTGGGAGAGCAGGCTCTCTCAATCTAAACCGCTCCTGCTACCCATCCCCGACCATCACCCCTCTCCATAGCAACTGTTAGAAAATCCTGTACCTCTTTCCTCTGACTAACCTGATATTCATAAATCCCCTTCTTACCTATGAAAGCCTCTGGTGAATCATTGTATCGAAAATTGAGACAAGGGCTAAAGAGGGAAGGAATTATTTTCTTTTGTTTCTTGAAAGGACTGGGGCATCCATCTTGGCAGGAAGTGCCTACCCAGGACTTCCTCAGCCATCAGTTTGACTGGCAGGGAGGGGCCCTCTCGACTCTTCCCTCAATAGAATTTAGAATCTAACAAGAGAAACCCTCCAGCCAAACCTAAACATTTCTTACTGGCCCTAATTTCCTCCCTGTATCCTCTGTCTCAAGCCTCTGGGTATAAACCTGTTTGAGCTGCCCTCTCCTGCATATCCCATTTCCTTTATATCCTATATACCTTTCTCTTTCCTTCTTTCCTCCTCCAATCACCTTATAATCACCCAATATCCCTTTTATTCTTTCTCACACCCAAATTGCGTTGGATATACCCACTTAGGTTAACTTATTTACTTTTTGATAACAGTACCCCCTCCCTTATAATTCCCCTCTTTTTATTTTTAAGGCCTAATGAATTCCCTCCCCCTTCTTCTCCCCTCCCTTTTTTGACCTCCCCACTCCCCTGCTCCCCTTGCTTTATCCCTTCTGACTTTCTCATTAGAGTTAGATAGAGTTTTATATCCCAATGAATATAGCTACTCTTCCCTCTAAGGGTCAATTACACTGAGGGTAAGGTTTAAATATTACCTCTTAATGCTCTCTTCCTCTCATTCTTATAATAGTATTCATCCCCTTTCCTTCCCATGCCCTCTTTGTGTGTAATAGAATATCCTATTTTTTGTTATTCATTCAAGTTTCTCTTGGTGTCCTCTACTATTCACTCCCCTCTTTCCCACCCCCCATATCATCTTAGACCATTTAGTATTCCAACCTCTCCCTATGAATAATTCTTCTAATTACTATAATAGTGAATACTATAATAGTGAATAGAGTTCACTACAGAGAATTACACATAACATTTCTCCACATAGGAATACAAATAATTAGATTTTATTGAAGCCCTTAAATAGGCAAATTTTAAAAATAAGAGTTTTCTTTCTTTCCCCTCTGTTTCTTATTTACCTTTTCATGTTTATCTTGAGTTTTGTGGTTGGATATTGAACTTTCCACTTAGTCCTAGTCTTTTCTGTGCAAATACTTGGAAATCTTCTATCTTGTTGAATGCCCATACTTTCCCCTGGAAATATATAGTCAATTTTGATGGGTAGGTGATCCTTTGTTGTAGACCCAGTTCTCTTTCCTTTTTGGATATCATATTCCAAGCCTTGAGGTCTTTTAGTGTGGAGGCTGTCAGATCCTGTGTGATCCTGATTGTTGCTCCTTGATATCTGAATTGTCTCTTTCTGGCTTCTTATAAAATTTTTTTCTTTTGCTTGGAAGCTCTTGAATTTGGCTATTATATTCCTGGGGTTTGTCTTTTTAGGGTCTAGTGTAGAGGGCGAGCTATGGATCCTTTCAATGTCTATATTGCCCTCGTGTTGTACATCTTCAGGGCAGTTGTGCTGAATTATTTCTTTAAGTATGGAATCCAAATTTCTATTAATTTCTGCTTTTTCAGGAAGACCAATGATTCTCAAATTGGCTCTTCTAGACCTGTTTTCTTGATCTGTCAATTTCTCATTGAGATATTACATGTTTCCTTCTATTTTATCAGTCTTTTGACTTTCTTTTATTTGTTCTTGGTGTCTTGAGAGATCATTGGCTTATAATGGCCTAATTCTTGTCTTTAGAGACTGGTTTTCTGCTATAATGTTTTGATTTTCCTTTTTGATTTGGTCTATCCTCTTTTCCAGCTGTTTGTTTTTGGTCTCCAATTTGCTTACCAATTCTTTTGATTTGGGGGTATCTTTTTCGAATAGTCCAATTCCAGCTTTTAGAGACTGGTTTACATTTTCCAATTGCGAAAATCTGCCTTTTGTTTTTTATTATTTTTATTTTTTTAACATTTAATAATATTTATTTTTAAATATTTATTTTTTAGAAAAGTTAACATGGTTACATGGTTCATCCTCTTACTTTCCCTTTCACCCCCAAACCCCTCACCCCCAGCCAATGAGCATTTCTACTTGTTTAACATGTTTCATTGATCAAGACCTATTTCCAAATTGTTTATAGTTGCATTGGTGTGGTAGTTTTGTGTCTACATCCCCAATCATGTGCACCTCAACCCATGTATTCAAGCAGTTGTTTTTCTTCTGTTTTTCTACACTCCTGCAGTTCTTCCTCTGAATGTGGGTAGAGTTCTTTACCATAAGTCCCTCAGAATTGTCGTGAGTAATTGCATTGGTGATAATACAGAAGTCCATTACATTCTATTTACCACAGTGTATTGGTCTCTGTGTACAATGTTGCCATTTTTAGCCCAGCACCCTCTCAGCTTTATCCTCACGCTCAGGGTTAGTCTATGCTCTTTAGGCTCCTGATGTCTCAGGTCTAGTTGTTCTCAGGGTCAAGCCTCCTAGTGGTCCCCTTGGTTGTTCCTCTACCTGAAGCTCCTTTAACAGTCTCAGGGAGCTGCTTCCACAGTTGTGTACTCCTCTGCACTGGGTCCCCACCCAATATCCATCTGCACTCAGGATCCACACCCACTCCTGAGCTCAGGATCCTCATGTGTGCCTGCTCTCAGGGTCTGTGTTCAAAGTCTGTGTGTTCTTTAGCCTCTTGGGGTCTTAAGTCTTGCTGCTTTCAGGAGCTGGCCTTGGTGATCCCAGGTGGCTTCCAAGGACTTAATTGGGTGCCCTAAATTTGTTCTGACTCTTTTGTGCTGGCTTTGGCACTATAGGTGGTGTGTGTGTGTGTGTGTGTGTGTGTGTGTGTGTGTGTGTGTGTGTGTGTGTCGGGGGTGGGGTTGCTCGGTTCTCATTTTAGTGAGAGCTGTTTCACCTCTTTATAGCATGGAAATGCCCCAATTCCACATACCTTCAATGCTGCGCCTGGTTGTGGGGTCCTTTCATTCATCTGGATTTGTGTTTATGTCTTCTTGAAGAGTCCTATATGTGTGAGTTAGGAGAGGTCAAGCAGCTGATTTTTACTCTGCCACCATCTTGACCCAGAAGCCAGTTCCCAATCTCCTCAATATTTTATGTGAAAAATTTGTTGGTTTTAGTGGTTGCCTCAATTTTCATTGGCATGCCCATGTGCTCTCCCTGATAATTTTGTGAAAACAAAGGTCAACCCATGTGTTTTGCTCAGTGTGGCATTCTTTCTCATTGTGTGATCATCTCCCCGCACCTTCCACATCTGGCAAAACAATTCCATTGCTTTCCAGTGTTTTGGGGTTTGTTTTTATTTACTGCAAGTGCTAATACTACAATTACATGTAAGTGATTACTGCATATACAGTATTTGAATTAATATATTTATTTTGCAATTTTTAGTTTCAAAATGTATGTAATGCACATAAGATAAAATCACATGTGCCCAAATCTCATTGTCCTTGTTAAGTGTTTCCCTTGCTCATAAACTAACCCTTTCATTTTGGCTCCATTATGGGACCAAAGACAGTTTCCAGATAGTATCTTGATATCTAAGGTCCATATGGAGGGGAATTCTCCTTCCAAAGAATATCCTCTCTCCCCTCCTAGACATTTTCTATATGCCAAGAAGAGTCCAGAATAGTGAATACCATGCTAAATGTTCAATTATTTTTTACATTTGTTTTTTATATTCATTCTATATTAATTTCTTATTGTTTTTAGTATTAAATACTATATTCTCCATAAAATGTGTTTTTGGTATGTATTTTAGAGTGTCTAGTATTAATTAATTGGATTTACATTGATTTATATGGAAATAATTGCCTTGATTTTCACTGGTTTTGGATTTAACCAATTGTTTTAGAATGGATTATCAACAAAACCTGTACTACTGACTCAATGATTGTTTCTCTTATCTTTATCAAGAATCAGGATTCAGTCAACCTGTGTACTTAACATTACAAAGTTAATAACAGAATTTCTTAAGCTAACTCTTCTCATTATTTATTGTAAGAACCAGAATGTAAGGGGTAAAAATAAAAGGGTTGGACTAAATTTATCAGTGTGCTTGCCAGCAATTAATCAATTCCAAATGAATTTTTAGCAATTTATTTATAGAATAGAGGGAAAAAGTGAAAGTAGAGAAATGAGAAAGAGGGCAGAGTAAGAGGTCTAGCTTAACAAGGTAAACTATGTGCTCATGTCCTGGCTTTACTCTGGCAGGGCTCCAGAAGCCCCAACCAGAGAGCCCAGGGGTCAGTTAAACAAGAATTTTAGCCATGAGTCATCCTCTGAAAAAACAAGTCAAGGAATGGAATCACCCTTTTTTTTCACTCACCCACATGGTAGTCCTAATAGAAATAAAAAGTAGTCCTCAGCTGGCTCTCCTCCAGGGTCAAGTTGAAGGCAAAAGACCTCCTCACAGGAAGTTCTTGCCACTTATATAGACCATTCTTTTTGTCACTTCCTGTGTCTTCCTCCCACTTTACTTGGACTAATTAAAGCTAAAGCTTTGCTTAGGACTGCCCAGGGTACAGTCAGTTCATTCTGATTTATCACCCACAATCACACACATAGGTCACAGACCCTTAAGGATAAGTGGGGTGTATACACTTTTGGTGATTAGATCTAAAAATGGGCAAGGGAGAGTAAATCCCATCTTTACACTATTACTGCTTATACACAGTAAATTAACAACTGACTTACCATTTCTAACATTCTAGTTATAGATGTTACCTAAAAGTTTATATAAGATTCCTTGATTTTGCCAAAAATGATATAAAAGCAATAATGAAAAGAGTTAGCTTAAGACCTTGGAGATAATGCTTTTGGTTTATTTTTAAGAGTGAGTTTTCTGATTATGTCAGTCTATTATTTTAGTATCAATTAGAAATGACTGATTCTGATCAGATTCATTTCCATATTTTATGATACTCTTATTTTCAAATTGCAATGATGAACAGTCCTTGTGACATACATGACTGAATACTAATTCCTGATAGAGATAACAGAAACAATTATTGAAACAGTAATAGATATTAGGAATGTGTTACAAAGAAAAGATGGTATGTGCTTTTGTGAAGCATTTATATCTACTAAAGGTTCTTCAGAGTTTATGGCCTGGAGAGGTGCCTTTGGTTTATCTTTTAGAGTGAGTTCTAATTATGTCAGTTTATTATTTTAATATAAATTAGAGACTGATACATTTAACAGAGGAATAAATCTTTGTAAAAATGTGTAAATGTCTATATTTAAACAAAAAGTCTTAAGTGGTGCAAATGAAGGCTGCCTGTCTTAAACCTTTATGTGGAATTTATTAACACTTTTAGCAAATATTTCCAACACTTTAGTAACATTCTGTACATTTGGTTTTATTATTATTATTTTTTTTATCCTGGGACTCCATTCTAGGAGCATAGGGCCACAACCAGTAGGCAATGGGTCACACAGTTGCTCAGGGTCACCCAGCTGGGAAGTGTCTGAGCCCAGATTTGAACCTAGGACCTTTCGTCTCTAAGTGTCTGAGCCCAGATTTGAACCTAGGACCTTTCGTCTCTAGGCTTGGCTCTCAATCCACTGAGCTAGCCCAGCTGCCCCTACTTTAGGTTGCAGTTTCTATAGCAGATGTAGTTTTTACAGGGTGGGGTTGCTAGCCCCACGCCCAACCCTCCTCCTTTTTCATCCAGGCTAGGGACCATCCTTAGCCCAGGAGTGGTAAGGGTGGGCAGTAGGGGTCAAGTGACTTGCCCAAGGTCACACAGCTGGAAGTGTCCGAGGCCGGACTTGAACCTAGGACCTCCAGTCTCTAGGCCTGGCTCTCAATCCACTGAGCCACTCAGCTGCCCCTATGTGGGAAATAATAAATATAGAAAAAGATATCACAAGGAGTTTAATCTTTATCCACTTACCATCTTGGCCCAGAAGTTACCAAGCTAGATTATCTTCCATAACCAGACAGTTAACTGACTTCCAACTGCTTACAGGGAGAGGGGGAGGTGAAGGAGTACTCCACATGCTCTTGCCCCTCCCATTCAGTCAAGTCTGCCTGCTTCTTCAATGATCTGTGATTGGGGAGACTGCATTGCCACTGACTTATAATCTTACAGTTTCCCTGATCCTACAGTTTGGCCACCCAGCCTAGGATTCTTTTTTGAATCCGAGGGTGAAAATTTCATCATGGCCAACCTTATTAACAGAATGATTGTTATTCTGGGGTGCACTGCAATACTGTTTGGAGGGCATGTTCAACTCTATGGCTTCTTACGATCCCTCAATTTTTCATAGAAATTATCAGTGTGTATGATTCATGCCAATACTCATATCCTCCATAAGCCAAGTTCCTCTTACTAGTGGCTCTGAAGTTGATCCTGACCTATTCTATCCTATGGGAAAATAATAAATATAGAGAAAGATATTATCACAAGGAGTTTAATCTTTATCCACTTACCATCTTGGCCCAGAAGTTACCAAGCTAGATTATCTTCCATAACCAGACAGTTAACTGACTCCAACTGCTTACAGGGAGGGGGGAGGTGAAGGATTACTCTACATGCTCTTGCATGAAATAAGTTAAAATGATTTGTATTCCTATGAGAAAAGATATTTGTAACTTTTAAAAATTGCTATTATCATCAGGGTAGGCAGAAGAAGTATATTTGAGACATTTATTATAATTTTTACATCATTATGATTCTTTTATATTACTCTCCATCCTATTTAGTTTCTGACTATCACCCCAATTTGCCTTCTTCTGTTTTCTCTAACTAGTACTTCTTTCTTTTATCCCTTTCCCCACTTATTTTCTATAGAGTAAGGTAGATCTCTATACCCAATTGATTGTGTATTTTCTTCCTCATTGAGCCAATTCCAACGAGAGTAAGGTTCAATTCCTCTTCTCCTACTTTACCACTTTCCCCCTCCATTGTAAAAGATCTTTCATGACTATTTTATGTGAGAAAATACTCCTTCCCCCTCCTCCTAAGTCAATCCTCTTTTTCATGCCTTAATTTTATTTTTTTTTTTGTTCTCTTGGATATCATATTTCAGACCCTCTGATCCTGTCATGGAGAAGTGGCTAAATCTTGTGTTATTCTGACTGTGGGTCCATAATATTTGATTTATTTCCTTTTGGATGCTAACAACATCTTCTTGATCTGAGATTTCTGGAATTTGACTCTAATATTTCTGAAAGTTATCCTTTTGGGGTCTCTTTCAGGAGGTGATTGGTGGATTCTCTTAATTTCTATATTACCCTTTGATTCTAAAATATTATAAGAAATAAAGAAAAACTGGAACATAATTCTGAAAATGAACTGACTTTATTTGTGGGAAGACACAGTCAGTGGTCTTATTGTCTCCAGTTTGTGATGAAGGATTTCATTTAGATGTACAAGAATATATTACATTATAAGACAGTCAATTAATGTAAGCTAATAATAAAACCCTTACCACTCCTGGGCTAAGGACGGTCCCTAGCCCGGATGAAAAAGGAGGAGGGTTGGGCTTATAGTAATATAAAAAAAAAAACAAAAAAAAAAAACAGGATAGTATAGGTGAAGCTTGATGTCTTAGAAGCATCCTACTGCCTCAGAAGTTAGGATCAACTTCAGAGACACTAGTAAGAGGAACTTGGCTTATAAGAGGAACTTGGCTTATGGAGGATATGAGTATTTCCCCAAATTATCTGTATCCAGCCACAATTCCTAGATGATAAGGGTTTAATGATATCTGGAAATAGGAAGGAGAGAAATGGTTTAGGAATGATTGGTAAGGGAAAACTACCTAAAACATATATGTTAAATAAGCTGCCCCTCCCCCCAAAGGGTGAAATGTATCTTGAATGGCTGACATCCTATCTAAGCCCCTAAATATTCTTCTTTCTAAACCTAGATAGCTAAACTAAGGTAGACTGTTATCTTGCTTGAAGGTCTAATGAAGTAAAGCAGCTTTTGCTGTCAGAGACTGAATGGCTCCAGCAGCTACACAGAGAGTGTGTGTGCCCAGAGCCCAGAGCCAAGAATCAGGACCCCCAGCCAAAGGGTGACCTGGCTTTTATACCAGGACTTCAACTGCCTTTAACTGCCCCCTCTATTAGAGTTATAGGGAGCACTATGGAATTTGGTGATGCAGCTTAAACCCCATTCTGCAGCTTGAACACCTCTCGGAAATACGGATCCTACACCATCTTCCCAGAATTCCCCTAAAATACTTTAAAACTAAATAAATAAATTGGTTTTGTTTGTGAAAAAATTAATTTTATGTAGTCAAAGTTATCCATTTTATATTTCATGGTATTCTCTTTCTCTTGCTTAGACATAATTTCTTTCCTTATCCATAGATCTGGCAAGTAAACTATTCCATGTTTCTCTAATTTGTTTATGGCATCACCCTTTACTTCTAAATCACATATCCATTTTCATTTTACTTTGGTATATTGTGTGAGCTGTTGGACTATGACTAATTTCTGCCATGCTGTTTTACCTGTGCTGAGTTTTTCTTCCAAAAGCTTAAATCTCACAAGTGTTATAATGAAAATAGGACTCTGATACTACTATGCTTCTAGGGGATATTGGTTAAGGAAGCTGTGTCTTTGTATTCCCCTAGGTCACCTTTTCTGGATGATATAATTTCCCTATTCTCAATAACAGTGCCCAGGCAGGACCTTTAATGGTCTGGTGGATGGGTAACCCCTTCAGTTCCCACCTGGGGTTGGATTAATTATTAATATTGGGCTCTAATTAGCCTTGGATCACGTTTCATCTGACTGTGTTGCTCCCTCCCCAAAGGTCCTGATAAAATGACCACTCAGGAATGTACTTAATGAAACTTTATCTATTGATCTTAAATAAGGAAAGGAATAATCAGGAATGGATTGGGAATAGGAGACCCTAATATCTATGATCAATAATCCCTCAGGACTGTAGGCTGTTGTTTCAGTAAAGATGGAGCTAGTGTTTTCATACTCCTCTGCTTCAGCTTGGCCACTGCCAAATCAAAGAGGGCAAACTGCTTGGTTGGTACAGATACTGTGGTTTCTCTCAGCTTCCTTATTATCAGTTTGTGATATGTCAGCCTTGACAGCCTTCAGGAAGTATCCACCCTTAAGAAAATCCACCCTCTTCTTCTTATACCTCTCTCCTCCCAGTTACCACCCGGGCCCCTGAGATCTAAACAGCTATGATGATTCAGATGCCTAAAGATCTAGGGAGGTTCAGAGAGAACCAATGACCCATGGTCAGGGATCCACAGATCAATCCTCCAAGACCCACAATCAAAGATCAACCAAAAAGACCAAAGACCCCTCCCAGATGGCTTTTAGGGGTACTTATACTCTCAGGCCAACTGCCTTTTCCCTGTCCTCTGAGAACATTCCAGTCTCCAATGGTCTTCACCTGTCAATCAAGGTGAGACTAACAATTCTCAGCATTTGATTATAACACAAGAGAATTCTAACACTACTTAAACTCTTGGAAAAATAGTTAAAGGGTGTAGAAATGAAGTGTGTCCCCATGTTAATGAACTCTGAAATTTATTTATTTAATCTTGATCTCTTTTAATTCTATTTTCTCTTGTAAAATTTAAATTATTATCCAATAACTCCAAGTATTATATTTTATAAGGTTTATTAATAATCACTTGAAGTAGAAAGAAAATACACTAAAAGAAATAGAAGTTCAAACCTAAATATCTAACAAAAGATAAACTCATATGTATAGATTCTCCTGCCTGGCATAAAACCAGCTTTCTCAGCTGTGATATGAGGAAAAGAGAGGGGGCTATTGCTACACTCACACCTTTATCTCCAAAATGTAAGTTTGTAACATGAGAATGAAGATGGGAAGCTAGGAAAGAGAGTTTTGGAGAACAACTCCTAATTACATACTCTTCAGTCTTAAAATACTCTTAATTATATTCATCTTCACCATGACTTGTCAATGCGCCTAGCAAAACATTGGTTTTGTTCTCTCTCTTTCTATCTCTTCTACTTACCTCTTATCTCTAATTATTGTAGTTAGAATTTTAGGGGTATAAGATGGTTACATCAAATGATCAATTGGGGAGACCAGTCTCCCAAATGATCACAGGGGGGATTGTGATAATTAGATTAAATTTACATCTTTAGATTTAATCACTAAAGGTGAAAACATCTCAACTTTTGGGTGGTCTGTAACCCATGTGTGCTAGAGTAACAAATCAGAATTTACTGACTGCCTCGTGGACAGTCCTAAGAAAAGTTTCTATTGTGATTGGACACATAAACTAAGAGAAGGCCACAGGAAGTGATGTAAAAGAGTCCCCTTTAAAAAGAGACCTCGGTGAGCTGGACTGGGTCTTCTGGTTTATGAACAGGAGCTCTGCTGGCTCATGACTGGGGCATTCCATGTGGTGAGTATAAGACTGAATCTTCCTGAACTCTTAAGAAACTTCCCTTTTAATAGAGACTTTGTGACTGAAGCTTTTCCTTCATTTGCCTCTGGGGCCCCCCAGGCCCTGGGCTTCTGGTCCTCTGAGTTTCCAGCCTTGGGTTAATTAGATCTACTTGGATTAACTTGGGGATTGGAGCTAATTACCTACTGTGTTAGATTCTTATTTCCTTATTTCTTCTTCCTCTTCTTATTTGCAAATAAATTTCCATAAAAGTCATTTTAACTTGAGGTTACTCTTTAATTGGGGATTGATAATTGTTCAATCCCCTGGATACCTAACCTTTTAAAATATTCACCCAAACAAAATACCCCTTCTCCACATTACACTTGCACCAGGTCCTTCCCAGACCATTACCTCTACACTGACTATAGGTTTTTTTTTTCCATCCCATCTTGACTCTTTCATAAACCAGTTCAAGCTTTCATTATTCACTTGAATCTCTTGTGTTCTTCTATCTGTTACCATCACAAAATCTCATTTTTTTATTAGTTCCACTAACTTCAGCTTCCTTCTATTCCTATTCATACAATCCTGAAAGGAATTAATATAGATCATGAATCTGATTGGGTCTACAATTTTATGTTTACTATCACTATCCTTTTTCTATCTCTACAATTAATTCATTATCCCTTTTTCCACAATAACTTCTCCAAATCTTTTCATTTTCCCTTAAGGAATGGTTATCCTAATATTATACTTTACATTGAGAAAATCATCTCATTCTTCATTTTTAAAAGTAAGGGCAATTGCAGAGAGCTACCTCTACTCCACCTTTTGAAAACATAAAGGCTGGATGTCTTCCCTATCATCTTCTCCTTTGCCGAGTCTCAGATGGAGAGGTGGCCTTTCTCCTTGGCAAGGTATTATTCCCTTGAATAATTAACTTATCTCATTCTATTCCATTGACTGTAGGAGATTGTCCCTTCTATTATTCCTAGTCTCTCACTAACATAAAATCTCTCTCTATCTCCTGGATATTGTTTTGCTACCTATAAACTTCCTCATGTCTCTCCCATTCTCAAAGAAACGACACTCAGTCTCCTCATTCACACTAGCTAGCATCCTTTCTCCTCCCTTTCATGGATAAACAATTTTAAAAATCTATCTGCAATTGTTGCTTCCATTAGCTTGTCTCTTGTGTCATCTGTACCCTATGTTTTTGATCTCATCATTCAAATGAAACTGTTATCTCCAAGACTGCCAATTGTTCTTAAAATAATATCAAAAGCTAGGGGGCAGCTGGGTAGCCCAGTGGATTGAGATCCAGGCCTAGAGACAGGAGGTCCTAGGTTCAAATACTACCTCAGACACTTCCCAGCTGTGTGACCTTGGGCAAGTCACTTGACCCCATTGTCTACCCTTACCAATCTTCTGCCTTGCAGCCGATAAACAGCATTGACTCCAAGGTGGAAGGTAAGTGTTTTTAAAAAAAATAAATAATATCAAAAGCTAATGGCCTTTTTTCAGGTTTTTTCCTTAATCTCCCAGAAGTTTTTGATAAAAACCATTCCCTTCTAGATACTTTCTGATCCCTAGGTTTTCATGATATTTCTCGCTCCTGTTTATTCTCCTATATGCTTGAGATATTCTTTGTCTCCTTTACTGGATGTTTAACCAAGTCATGTTCTCTAATTGTGGTAATCTCCCAACTTTGTATTTATCCCCTTTCTTTTCTCTCTTTAGACTACCACATGATGATTCCATCAATGAAAAAGCAATTTTTCATCTATGCAGTTGATTCTCAGTACTGATTATCTATCCCTAACATCAGCTCTTATTTTCAAACACACACCAAAAATTCCTCTTGAACTGGATGTCCTATAGACATCCCATTTCAATTTATTAATTGGTTTGTTATGTTGAAATTCCCAAGTATTTCCCACCCCTCCCTTCAAATTCTCTCCACTATTACAAAGAGATTTTAAAAATGGTAAGGGACGTATTTGTACATAAATGCTTATATCTGCTTTTTTTGTGGTGACAAAGAATTAGAAACTAAAAGGATGTCGCTCAAATTTGGAAGGGCTGAACAAATTGTGATATATGATAGTGATGGAATACTATTGTTTTATAAGGAATGAAGAAAAGGATGATTTCAGAAAGAGCTAGAAAGACATATGTGAACTAATGCAGAGTTAAATATGCAGAACCAGGAGAGCATTATATACAGTAACTGCAATAATGTGTAGTGACCAAATATGAAAGATTTTGCTACTACCAATGATCCAGGACAATTCTAAGAACTTATGAAAAAGAATGCTATCTATATTGTAGGATTAGGGTCAAATTGCAATGGTTTTTCCCCAGACCCAGATCAGAGGAGAAGCAGGCCAACTTGACTGAATGGGAGGGGCAAGAGCAAGTGGAGAACTCCTCCACTTCCCCCATGCTGGAAGTATTTGGAAACAGTTAACAGAACACCTTCTTAGCTGGCTAAGATGGCTAATCAAGCGTGGTAAATTCTAGGCCAAGATGGCAAATGGATAGAAACTAAACCCTTTGAGATAATAACTTTTGTATAAATTATTCTCCCACAGGATAGGAGTATATGAGGTTATGGTCTTCTATAAATCTGAGCACAGGCTCTAGGACAGAGACAACTCCAGCTCCAGCTTGGATATAATACTTGGCTTGGTGAAAGGAAGGTGGTAAGTATGACCCCAAGTTAACTGGATACAAGCTCTATCCAAAGAACAAATGAATTTAATAATTTCAGGGAACAGGGAGAAGGGAACCAGTTTTGAGGAAAGATGACGGTAGGTAAATTAACTGAAACTGGTAAATGCTGCGTAGCAGCACATTCCCCCAGAATAGGGGAGGGATGTGTAAGGAATGGAAGGATGCCTATCTAAGCCCCAAATAATCTTTCTTCTAAATCCTAAACAGCTAAACTGAAGGTAGACAGTGATCTTGCTTGAAGGTCTATCTTCAAGATAGCTATCAAAGTAAAGCAGCCCCTGGCTGTCAGAGACTGAATGCCCCAGCCCCTAAAGCTACACAGAGTGTGTGTGCCCAGAACAAAGAGACAAGAGTCAAGACCTTTGCAAGAGAGGTGACCTGGCTTTTATACCAGGTCTCCAACTGCCCTTAACTGCCCCCTCCCTTGGAATTCTGAGGGGCACTATGGAATTTTGTGATGCAGTTTGAACCCCTCACTGAATCATTGATGTTACAACCTCCAGAGAAAGAAGTGTTGGAGTATAAATGCAGATGAAAATATGATTCATCACTTGCTTATTTGGGTATATGTTTTGTGGTTTTGGTTCTACAAGATGATTTGCTTACAAAAATGAATAATATGGAAATATATTTTGCATGATAATACATGTATAACCCAAAATAAATTGCTTTTCAACTCTGGGAGTGAGGGGGGAAGATAAGAGGAAGATAATATGGATCACATTACTTTGGAAAACCTGTGAAAATTTATTAAAATTAAAAATACACACTTGAAAAAGCTAACTAAAAGAAAAAGGGGTGAAACAGCTCTCACTAAAATGTGAGAGGAAGAAGCCCCTCCCCCACCCCCCATACCACATACAGCTCAGAGGCCAGCACACAAGAGTTAAAGCAGGTTTGGGGCACCCATTAAGTCACTGGCAGCTCCAGGGTTTGTTCCTGAGAGCAGCAAGACTTAGAACCACAAGGGGCTAAAGAACTCACACAGACTTTCCTGAGCTTCTTCACAGGTGAAGGCAGTGCCCTAGGCGTGGACAAGGATCTCCAGTGCAGGCTTGGACCTCGAGTGGGGACCCTGTGCAGAAGGGAGCATGGCTGTGGAAGCAGATCTCTGAGACTGCTGAAGGAGCCTTGGGCAGAGGGGCAAACCAGGGACGACCCGGAGCCTTGACCCCAAGAACAACGAGACCTAAGACCTCCGGAGCTTAGAGAGTGCTGACAGACCCTGAGTGTGAGGATAAAGCACAGAAGGCATGGCTGGGCGAACAACAATGGCAAGCCAAAATCGGGAAGCCCAGAAGAGAAAGATTACCAAGAACTCTGGAACATGTGACAACTTTTACACAGAGAAAATGCAGACAACAGAGGAGGAAAAACAAGTAATCATATCCAAACCTTCCCAAAACAATGAAAACTGGTCACAAGCTATTGAAGAGTTCAAGTCTGTGATGTTGAGAAAGATGGAAGAGATCTGGCTAGAAAATAAGAGTTTAAAAGGCAGAATTTTGCAATTGGAAAGTGAGGCTCAGAAATCAAATGAACTGATAAGCAAATTGAAAACCAGAAATGACCTAATTGAAAAGGAAAACCAAAATATCATAGCTGAAAACCAGTCCCTAAAGGCTAAAATTGAGCAATTAGAAGCTAATGATCTCTCAAGACACCAAGAACAAATAAAAGAAAGTCAAAAGACTGATAAAATAGAAGGAAACATGAAATATCTCAATGAGAAAGTGACAGACCAAGAAAACAGGGCTAGAAGAGACAATTTGAGAATCATTGGTCTTCCAAAAAAAGCAGAAATTAATAGAAACTTGGACTCCATACTAAAAACAATTATTCAGCCAAATTGCCCTGAAGTTCTACAACAGGAGGGCAATATAGACATTGAAAGGATCCATAGATCACCCTCTACACTAGACGCAGAAAGGACAAACCCCAGGAATATTATAGCCAAATTCAAGAGCTTTCAAGTAAAAGAAAAAATCTTAAAAGAAGGCAGAAAGAGACAATTCAAATATCAAGGAGCACTAATCAGGATCACACAGGATCTGTCAGCCTCCACACTAAAAGACCTCAAGGCTTGGAATATGATATTCAGAAAGGCAAGAGAGCTGGGCCTCCAACCACAGATCAACTACCCATTGAAATTGACTATATACTTCCAGGGGAAAGTATGGGCATTCAACAAAATTGAAGATTTCCAAGTATTTGAACAGAAAAGAACAGGACTAAATGGAAAGTTCAATATCCAACCAAAAAATCAAGAGAAACATGAAAAGGTAAATAAGAAACAGAGGGGAAAGAAAGAAAACTCATAATTTTTTTAAATTTGACTCTTTAAGGGCTTCAAGAAGATCTAATTATCTGTATTCCTATGTGGAGAAATGCTATGTATAATTCTGTGTAGTGAACTCTATTCACTATTATAGTATTCACTATTATAGCAATTAGAAGAATTGATATGGGTGGGAGGGAAAGGGGGGGTGAATAGTAAAGGACACCAAGAGAATCTTGAAGGAATAAGAAAAATAGGATATTCTATTACACACAAAGAGGGCATGGGAAGGGGAAGGAATGAATACTATTATAAGAAGGAGACGAAGAGAGCATTAAGAGGTAATATTTAAACCTTACTCTCAGTGTAATCAACCGGGAGAGGGAAAAGTAGCTATATTATCCATTGGGATATAAAACTCTATCTAACCCTACTGAGAAAGTCAGAAGTGATAAACCAAGGGGAGCAGGGGAATGGGGAGGTCAAAAAAGGGAGGGGAGAAGAAAGAGGAGGGAATTCATTAAGCCTTTAAAAATAAAAAGAGGAGAATAAAAAGGGAGGGGGTAGAAAGCGTAGTTAATCAAGGGAGGGGATAAGGGATACCAGCTGAAAGCAAACCACTGGTTTAAAAGAAAAGAGTGTAAGAAGAATGGTTGGGACTAGGGAGGATTCAGAAATGTCAGTGAATGCACAACTGATAATTGTAACTCTGAATGTGAATGGGATGAACTTGCTCATTTCTATACATTTCCAACACATTAGAGCAGCAAGAGGTAGAAAGAGGAACACCATTTAAAATCACCCTAGACAATATAAAATACTTGGGAATCTATCTACCAAAAGAAACACAGCAATTATAAGAAAACAACTACAAAACACTTTCTAAACAAAAAACTGGATCTCAACAAGTGGAAAACCATTAATTGCTCATGGGTAGGATGAGCTAACATAATGAAAATGACCTTTCTACTGAAATTAATTTACGTATTTAGCACCGTACCTATCAAATTACCAAAAAAATTCTTTACTGAATTAGGAAAAACTGTAACAAATTTCATTTGGAATAACAAAAGATCAAGAATATCAAGGGAAATAATGAAAAAAAAATGTGAAGGAGGGGGGCCTAGCAATACCATATATTAAACTATACTATAAAGCAGCAGCCATCAAAACAATGTGGTACTGGCTAAGAGATAGAAGAGAGGATCAGTGGAATAGACTTGGGGTTAATGACATCAGCAAGACAGGGTATGATAAACCCAAAGAGCCGACTTTTGGGACATGAATCCACTGTTTGACAAAAACTGCTGGGAAATTTGGAAAACAATATGGGAGAGATTAGGTTTAGTTCAACATCTTACACCCTACACCAAGATAAATTCAGAATGGATGAATGACTTGAATATAAAGAGAGAAACTATAAATTAATTAAGTGAACACAAAATAGTATACCTGTCAGATGTCTGGGAAAGGAAATATTTTAAAACCAAGCAAGAGTTAGAGAAAATTATAAAATATAAATTAAATGGTTTTGATTATATTAAGCTAAAAAGCTTTTGTACAAACAAAAACAATTTAGTCAAAATCAGAAGGAAAACAACAAATTGGGAAAAAATCTTTATAACAAAAAACTCAGACAGGGGTGTAATTACTCAAATATACAAAGAGTTAAATCAATTGTATAAAAATCAAGCCATTCCCCAATTGAGAAATGGGCAAGAGACATGAATAGGCATTTTTCAGGTAAAGAAATCAAAAGTATCAATAAGCACATGAGAAAGTGTTCTAAATCACTAATAATTAGAGAAATGCAAATGAAAACAACTCTGAGGTATCACCTCACACCTAGCAGACTGGCTAAAATGAAAGAAGGGGAGAGTAATGAATGCTGGAGGGGATGTGGCAAAATTGGGACATTAATGCATTGCTGGTGGAGTTGTGAACTGATCCAACCATTCTGGCTGGCAATTTGGAAAAATGCTCAAAACGCTATAAAAGAATGCCTGCCCTTTGATCCAGCCATACCATTGTTGTGTTTGTACCCCAAAGAGATTGTAGATAAACAGACTTGTACAAAAATATTCATAGCTGTGCTTTTTCTGGTGGCAAACCTGGAAAAGGAGAGTATGTCCTTCAATTGGGGAATGGCTGAACAAATTGTGGTATATGCTTGTGATGGAATACTATTATGCTAAAAAGAATAATAAACTAGAGGAGTTCCAGGTGAACTGGAAAGACCTCCAGGAACTGATGCAGAGTGAAAGGAGCAGAGCCAGAAGAACATTGTACACAAAGACTGATATACTATGGTAAAATAGAATGCAGTGAACTTCTGTACCAGCAGAAATCAATGACCCAGGACAGCTCTGAGGGATTTATGGTAAAGAAAGCTACCCACATTCATAGGAAGGACTGCAGGAGAGGAAACATATAAGAAAAACAAATGATCGAATGCATGGGCTGAGGAGGACATGATTGGGGATGTAGACTAGAAACTACCACATCAATGCAACTAACAACAATTTGGAAATAGGTCTTGATCAATGATATATGTTAAAACCAGTGGAAATGTGCATAGGCCATGGGTGGGGGCAGAGCAGGGGGTGAAGGGGAAAGTAGGAACATGAATCATGTAACCATGTTAAAAATGAATATTAATAAATGTTTAAAAAAGAAAAAAAAGAAAAGAAAAAAAATCTTGAGGTACATGTTTATTTACAAAATAGCAGAAAACAATAAAGTAGAGAAATATGAGAGAGGTTAGAGAAAATACCTACCAGGTCCTCTACCAGGAAGACCAAAGTGAGTAATTACTAGGCCTCCTCCAAGATAGAAGCTAGTTTTTTAGGAAACTAGGAAAGTAGTCAGCCCTTTTCACTCACCCAAAGAAGTAGTCCAGGAGTCAGAATCTAAGTTGAAGCCAAGATATAAGTTCCCTTGAAGACTATATCCAGGAGACATTCTCCACTAGATTCAACTTCATGAGACTGCCTTTAGCCCAAAGATTTCATGGCTTTTATGGTGGTTTCTTGTCCCTGCCCCTTTTCACAGGGGCCAATCACAGTTTCCAAATTGTCTGGTCCTGCCCAGGGGCAGTGTTTGTGGGATTGACTTCTCAATTCTAAAGGTGTTAACTCTCCTCCTAGGATGTTTCTGAGTGTGTGACCTCTTTTTTTTTTAACATTTATGAATATTTATTTTTTAGAAAAGTTAACATGGTTACATAATTTATGCTCTTACTTTCCCTTTCATCCCCTGGAATTCCACCCCACCCCCATGGCTGATGCGTATTTCCACTAGAGTGTGTGAACTCTTAAAACAATTCAAAAGTTTCTGGCTGTTTGAGTTAGGAAAAACGGTGTAGCTCTCCAAGTATTGATAAATATGAAAAATGATAAAGGCTGGTATAAATATATAAATTAGTATTTTAATTAAAGCCATGTTGATAGATAAAGTTATCAGACCACACGCTTGTAAGCATTCAAAACTGCCGCCTCCATTACTGCCTCCTAGCCAAGCGCCTACTCGCAAAGAGCCTATTTGCAAAAAGAGGGCTCTCCCTCCTAACCCAGGAGATTTAAGCTCTTCCCTGCCTCAAGACGTCAGAAACGGAAACCAGTTGGACCATGTTGGATCACGGGAAATGTAGTTTTGATACATTTCCCTTGTCCATAGAAATATATACACTTTTAGAATGGCATTCCCCAAATTTCACTTTTACAATTCCCTGTGAGGTCCGGCAAAAAAAAAGGTTAGTCCTTTTTTCTTCGCTGGACCTGTAAAAATAACAGCTTCTAAATTTTTCAGGAAATTGGGGATAAAAGAAATAGATGAACAAATGGTTAAAATTAGACGCATTGACAAAAAACCAATTTGGGGCTGTCCCCCACTGGCATAACAGTGTACAATTAAAACAATACATACAACTCAATTTTAACTCCCCATAGTTCAATCAACTGCACCCCAAAGTTCAAAGTTTGGTCTTCATGGTACAGTGAAGGCTTTTCAGACATCTTCATGTGTCCTCACCAAACAAGTTTGTAGTCTGGATTTTGGGGAGATGGCAAGATCCTTATTCTGAAATTATTCTCAAAAGAATTTAAACTTTACATTATAGATTACAAAACATACATTTTCTTCTAAGATTTATACAATTCCCCATGAAATTACTCCTAAAAGAGTTAAATATACATATATTTTCACATTATCGAATTTTTAAAAACTTAACAGATATCCCCGTGAGGTAATTCTTAAACACACCTTTTTTTTTTTTTTAAAAAAAGGGGTACCTCAGGTCAGCTAAGAATGGCAAAATACAAAGAATAAAATTCAAGAAAAAAGAAGAAAAAAATTAACTTGTAAATGAAATGTGCAAAATCTAGGGAAAAATAAACTTAGACCTTTGAATGAAGGTCTAATTAAAGTGAATTCAGCAGTGTGCAATTACCCATTCAGGACCAGGACTTAAGGAAAATGTCTCTCTCTGATCTGACTTATCATCAGCTTTTTAGGGAAGTGAGCCAAATAAATAACCAATCTTAGGTGCTTTCTAGGAATCTAAGTCGAGGGGACCCACGTCCTCTAAAGTTTTAGAAAAGACTGGGACTCCAGGACTCAAACCCCAACTTCAAGCCCTAAAGTATTGGCATAGAACTGCTGCAGTTATGCAGATCTTAGTCAGTCAAGTCTCTGACCATGTGCTTTCTTTAGCACTATTAACAGCTTTCATGTTCCCTTTTAGTAGAATCAGACAGAAAGGCATTTAATCACAGTCCTATAGGCTCAGGTATTTGCTGTAGAATCAGAAAAAGAATAAATAATGATTATATATGTACTTCCAGTACAAGATGATAAAAAGGAAAAATCAATTGCTCTCATTAGAAAAATGTTTTAAAAAATCAAATATATATATATATATATATAGCTTAGAACTAGAAGGGTTATGTTACCCAAAAATGAGGTTTTCATTTTGTGAGTGAAAATGGATCTTACAAAAAGCAGATTCACAGTGCACATTCAAATAGAGTACCATTATTTCCAATAGCACATTTTAAAACAATAAACAGTGATGTTTAAAATTATATACTTGTTACAACCTGTAACCCTTGGCAAATGCTGTTATTGCTTCCATAGCGAAATGTGATATTTAAAAAAGAAACCTTCTGGATAAGAGTATACAGGAGCTCCTTGACTCTCTGTATTTAAAAAAATCCTGGGTAGGAAATGCTTCTACCCATTTAAGGCAATAATATCTCTTATAATAAAATATATAAAAGCTTTATCCTTTAAGACAACAATTCTTAAGGATTTAAAGTAAAAGTTAAAAAGATCTCTTGTAAAATTACAAGGTAATATTTAAAGCATGGAAACTTTCAAGGTTCTTTGCAATTACCAAGACAGAATAAATTTTTAAAAGACATGTGCTCTATAAGATGTTCATAGGTGGTACATATAACCGCATTGTTTCTGATACAGTAAGCTTTAAGTAAATTAGGAAATATAATAACATCATAAGCAGTAACTACATTAGCGTAAAATGATTCAGTGCAACAGGAAAATCAACGAAATAAGCAAGATTAATTTACAAAACTAATTAGCAATATACAGTAAGATACAGTCTCTTTAAAACAGAAATAAAGCTCATTCAGTTCCGAGGTTTTAAAAGTTCACCCCTGGTTTCAATTTAAGGTTCTTTTGATTGAGTTCTGCTGAGTTTAAGGGTTTGTTTGTTTTTTTTTTAAAGTTCAAAGTTCTTCCCCTGAGTTCAGTTTTTAATCACAAGCCTGAATAGGCCATTCGGCCCCATTAAGGGTAAACGCTAGGTCCACGTGGTGTCGGGTCATTGTAGAAAATCCCACAGGTAGAGCTTGTGTGGGTGGCTAAATTAGGTCTTTAGAGAAACACGTGGAAGGCTAGAATGTCTCCTATAAGAAAGTAGAGAGCTGAAGCAGTCTCTGGAGGTCGAGTCAGGACTGGGTTACTTCCCGGAAATCTCAGGTTCTGGAGCTAGGGGTTGAACGATGGCAGCATCAGCAGGATCGGCAGCATCAGCAGCATCAGTGAGTCAAGAATGGAGATCAGTGGCAGAGACAGTCTGGCTGGGCTCCGGGATTTTAGTTTAAAGCCAAAAGCCCAAATCCGCTGGCCTGACCTCCCTACCAAGGTGGCTTGGGCTGGACTGGCTGGCTGAGTCCCACTGGAGGCAAAAACGTGCTCTTGCTTTTAGCAAAAGCATGGCAAGGAAAGTCACTTTCCTTTTTTAAAAAAGTGCTCAAAAGAGCTGAGCCAGACGGCCAAAAAGCAGGCATGGCTATCGTTAGGCTATCTGGAAGATTTAGAGTTCGAATTTCGACCTTCTGGTTCGCCAAATTATAAATATGAAAAATGATAAAGGCTGGTATAAATATATAAATTAGTATTTTAATTAAAGCCATGTTGATAGATAAATTTATCAGACCACGCGCTTGTAAGCATTCAAAACTGCTGCCTCCATTACTGCCTCCTAGCCAAGCACCTACTCGCAAAGAGCCTATTTGCAAAAAGAGGGCTCTCCCTCCTAACCCAGGAGATTTAAGCTCTTCCCTGCCTCAAGACGTCAGAAACGGAAACCAGTTGGACCATGTTGGATCACGGGAAATGTAGTTTTGATACATTTCCCTTGTCCATAGAAATATATACACTTTTAGAATGGCATTCCCCAAATTTCACTTTTACAGTATCTTCTCACCTAGCACCAAGTAGGGTGTGAATTCACTAAGTGGTTTTATAGTCCTCCACCTAGTTCAAGCTTGTATTGATTCAATCAAAAGCTAGACAAAGGAGAGTTAATCCTGTCCTCACAATCTAGTGAAGTACTAAGTAGAGTTACTTAAGTTATTGTTAACCAAAGTTTTAATTCCATCTAGGCAAAGAGAATAAAGGATTTGTTTTCACAAGTGTAAATTCAGAATAGACAAAGAACCAAGAATTTTCTTATAGAGTAGACATGTATTAGTTATTATTCAAACAGTATTCCTGTTATTGTATATCATATTCTTTTAGTTCTGCTTGTTTCACTCTTTTTTAATTTCATTTAGATCTTTTCATGTTTTTTATAATCCACCTGCTCATCATTTCTTAAAGCACAGAAGTATTCCATTGCAATCATATGCCACAACTTATTTAGCCATTCCCCAGTTGATGCACATCCCATCAACTTATAGTTCTTTGCCCCCACAAAGAGAATTGCTATAAAAATTTTAGAACATAGAAGTTATTTTGCTTTTTACCTGATCACCTTAGCAAATGAATAATAGTCATCTTTTGTATCAAAAGGTATGCATTATTTTATAACTCTTTGGAAATAATTCCAGATTGCTTCCCAGAATGGTTGGATTGGTTCATAGTTTCTCCAAGAGTGCACAGCATCCTCATTTTTCCACATCCCCTCCAACATTTGTCATTTTGCCCTGATATCTCAGATATCTCAGAGTTGTTTTGAATTACATTTCTTTAATCAATTGAAGGAATTTAGACATAATGAGTCATGGTTCATTTAGTTCTGTTCATTTATGAAGCAAGTTTCAGCTTCCCTTCCCACAGAAACTTGTAAAAGTTGTACCTAGGTGAAAAAAACTTTTGCTGTTGCCTTTGTGTTGTGAATTAACTGCACTCTCTTTGACTTGTTTGCATTTAAATTAACCCACTAAGTCACGACTTTTTTGAAGTGACTGGGCTTACTCTGTTTCCAGACTCTGTGTGTGTGTCTCTCCTTTTTTATCTATGTGTCTATCATTTTAATCATTAATTTTTCACCCATTGCTTTCAGTCCTTGTCTTCCTTTCTAGATCAGAAGAATCCATGCATGTCTTGCTGTGGACTGGACCCAAGCATCAATTATGTTTTAGAGTTTTTTATGTAGTTATATATAGCTTTGATTTAATTACCCTCAAACTGTCTGTTCATATATTTTGACAATTTAACTACTGGGGAATGGTTCCTATTATAAGTTTGATATGATCCTCTACATATTTTAAATGACACCTCTACTTGAGAAATTTTCTATAAATTTTCTCCCCCAATTTGCTGCTTTCCTTCTAGTCTTTACTGCATTAGATTTATTTGTACAAAACCTTTTTTTTTAATTTCATGCTTTTAAAATGATCTACTTTCTTTCTCAATACTTTCAGTCTTAATTTATTGATAAAACCTTCTATTCTTAAATCTGATAAATATATTCTTTATTCTTATAATTTGCTTATATCTTCTTTTGTGCTTAGGTTATGTATCGATTTTTATCTTAGCTTGGTAAATGGTGTAAGATATTGATCTATATCTAAGTTCTGCCCAACTGCTTTCAAGTTTCTCTAAGATTTTTTTTTTACCAAATAATAGTTTCTTACACCAGAAGCTTAGATCTTTCCTTTTGTCTAACACAACGCTACTACAGTCTTTGTGGTATGTCAGTTCTTTTTCACTGATCTGTTTCTATTTCTTAAGCAGTACCAAATTTTTTTTTTATTTTTTTATTTTTTTTATTTATTTTNGTGTGGAGGGGGTGGGGGTGGGGCAGTTGCTCAGCCCACGATTGAGTGAGAGCCCTTTATAGCCTGGAAATGTCTCGATTCCACGTACCTTCCACGCTGTGCCCTGTTGTGGGGTTCCTCCGTTCATCTGGACTTGTTTTTATGTCCCCTTGAGGAGTTTTGTGTGTTTCGGTCAGGAGAGGTTAAGAGCTGCTTCTTACTCTGCCGCCATCTTAACCCGGAAGCCCCCAAATTTGTTTTTAATAATCATTGCTTTATAATACAATTTAAAATGTGATAGACATGTCCATAGAAATCTTAAACTCAAAAATCCAAGAAATAACTTCTTAATTTCTTCTCAAAATAAAATTTCCTTCTCTTTTGAATTTCTTTATCACTGTCAAAAGTACAATCCTTTTTATACATGTCCTAAGTCCAGATCCAAACTGTCATTCTTGATTCCAAACTTTCAATTCCCAACCATATTTCATGACATCAAGAACTATTGATTCTACCTTCATGATGTCTCCCCTCTAATACAATGACCTCTTGTTAGAAGACCTCCTTACCTCATAGCCAATCTATTAAAATAGCTAAGAATGCTCTTTAATGATGCTGTCAGTGTCCTCTAAATTTCCAGTGCTATGAAAAAGCCTCATTGGTCCCACAATTATCTCCTTTTCAAACTTTAGCCTACATCTAAAATGATGCATTTTAGGCATAAACATCAAATTCTTCATTTGAATATTTTAAAATTCTGTTTCACAAGAACAAGTTTAGGAAGATGCTGCTAGACGATACTGTTTGTGAAACAGATTTTTGACTGTTTGTGAAGAGTAAGTTCAAAATTACTCAACAGAGTGATAGTTTGGCCAAAATGTTAGTATTATTTAAGGTTTACATAGTGTCCAGAGTGAAAGAATTGATGTTCTCCTCACATTCTTCCAAAAAACATTATGTATGGACTATTGCATTCAATTCTTCCTGCAATACCTTATGAAGAACATTAATGCTTGTTAACATTAAAGCTCATTAAACAGATTTTAAGGGAATAGCCATCATAATGATGAATAGATTAAAAACAATATAATAAGATAATCAACTCAATAAAATAAAAGTTTTCATTATTGTTCAGTAGCATCTCACTCTTTATGCTCCTTTGGATTATATTTGTCTATTTAATTTTCATGAAAAAATATTAGAGTGGTTTTCTATTTCCTTTTCCAGTAGCTTAAGGCAAATAAATGTTAAATGACTTTCACAGAGTCACATAGATAGTAACTGTCAGAGAGCAGATATTAAATTAGGTCTTTATTTCAGGACCAGCAGTCTATATCTGAGACATTTAGTCTGAATATTTAGGGCAGAGTGTCATGATAGCCCAGAATTTGTCTTGACATATTTAAAGGACTACCATATGAAAGTAGTATTATAGGAAGATGAATATGACAACTGAGTAGTGAAATAAACTAGAATGGGTTGAAGATTGAAGCAGGCAGACCAACAAGTAGACTATTGGAATAGTCTAGGCATGATCAGATAAAAGCTTATCTATGATGGTGGTCATATCAGAGGAGAGAAGGAAAAGTTGTGAAAGGAGGCTTGATAGGATTTGCAAAAGCTTAGATATGGAGGTGTAGAGGGAGTGAAGAGTCAAGGATGATACCTTAAAAGAATTAAAGCTTGTATATTTAGCCTCAAGTGTAGAACTAGAGATAAGAGAGAGACATAACAGAGAGGATAACATTAACTCAATTATAAAGAAAAGCCTCTTGCCAATTAGCACTTAGAGAAGTAGGGCATGATTTGAGTTTAAATCTGGCCTCAGAAACTTACTAGCTATATGATCAGGGGCAAGTCACTTATCCCTTTTTGTCTCAATTTTCTCATTATAAAATGAGCCAGAGAAGGAAATGGCAAACCACTTCAGTATCGTTGCCAACCCCAAAAGGAGTCATAAAGGGTTGAACATGACTGAAAAACAATTGAACAACAGTTACATGTTTGAAGGTAGGAGATTCACCTTTAGGAGAAATTTTGAAGTGGACCCAGGACAACTAAACTATTTTTTTTAGTTGTGAGGTGATTTGGGATCAGGAGACACCTTTTTGGAGGACAGCATCTAAAGCACTTCAACTTGCTAAGCAGAGAGAGAGATGAAAGCATCCAAATAAATACTGGTTAAGGATGTTAACTTGCTTATAAATTCTTTATGAGGATGACAGATGATTATGATCATGTAACCATATAATCAACATCTATTAAGTACCTACTATATTGATATGTTCTCTATAATAAGTTTTTATTTTTTCCAGATTGTATTTCAATACAATTTTTAAATATTTGTTTTCTGATAATTTGAAAATTCATGTTCTCTCTCTCCCTCCCACACCTATTCCTTCCCCATGAAGACAGATAATATGACGATATAGGTCATACTAATGTTATCATATAATAAATATTTCCATGTTCAGCATGTTGTGAAAGACATATATTATTTAGAAAAAATTCATGGAGGAAATAAAATAAAGAACAGTGTGTTTCAATTTACATTCTTAAAGTAGAGAATGGTGTTCCAATTTGCATTCAGACTCTATCTGTTCTTTCTATGGTAACAGATATCCTTTTTTTGGTCACTAGTCTCTTTGAGTTGTCCTGGATCCTTGCCTTGTTGAAATACTTGTTATTCACAGTTGCTCATACATTATTGTTATTCCTATGTATGACATTCTCATTCTTCTGCTCAGTTTACTTTGCATCTTAGAGTTGTATTTTTATCATTTTGTTTGTCATTTCTTATGTTGCAATAGTGTTCCATTATAAGAATATAGCAAAATTTATTCTATATTGGTATATATTGAGTACTCTTCATTTTCAATTGGCAGCTTTGTTTGGTTTCTACTTCAAGAATGTCACGCCTTTCCCCAGGATAAGCTAATTACCTGAAACGCATCACCATGAAGATTGGCACAGTTTTTGGATACTCAACATATTCTCTATTTCTTTAGTTGCCTCCCTTTATTGGAGGGCTAGAGGGTTTATCAAAAAACTCTTCCCAATGTCTTCCTTTATAGAGGGTTAAAAACTTTGCAAGTAACTCCACTATCAACATCTCTGACTTTATCATCATAGAACAACATACCTTCTTGCTTATACTCCAATACACTCTTTCCCCCCACTTTTTCAGCTTCCTTTTATTTATTGCTTCCCATTCACTATATTGTAAATTTCTTGAGGGCAGGAATTGTTTTTCTTATTTGTTCCCCTAGCATTTAACTACACAGTAGGTGCTTAATAAATGTTTATGGAGTTGAATTGTGTGTCATCATCATATTAGTTCCTGGGAATAAAAGTCAAAGAGAAAGTATTCTCTAACTTCAGTTAATTTATAATCTACAAAAAGGATTCCACATGAAAACAGATAAGTATATACAATATAATTTGAGATCAGACAAGTCTTCCAATCGAGATGGAATATTAACTGAGACATGAAAAAACAAACAAAAAAGACAAGGTTCATAGATGTAGAGCTGGAATGACTCATAGAAGTTTTCCAAGCTAACTCTCTCATTTTACAGATAAAGGAAAGTAGAGTTCAGAGAAGTTATGTGACTTTTCTAGTGTTATACAGGGATAGAACCATATTCGCTCTTTCAAATGTAATGAGTTTCTATGACACCTCACTTTCTACTCTGCTTACCTTACACAGGAAAAGAATAAAATATTTTTGAATGTAGATAACTACAGTTTTTTTCAATTACTTCATTTCTTTTTTTAAGCATTTATTAATATTTATTTTTTAGAAAAGATAACATGGTTACATAATTCATGCTCTTACTCTCCCCTTCACCTCCGACTTCCCCCTCCCCCACATGGCTGATGTGTATTTCCACTGGTTTTAACATAGCTCATTGATCAAGACCTATTTCCAAATTGCTGATAGTTGCATTGGTGTGGTAGTTGCTAGTCTACATCCCCAACCATTTCCGCCTTAACCCTTGTGTTCAAGCAGTTGTTTTTCTTCTGTTTCCACTCCTGTAGTACTTCCTCTGAATGTGGGTAGCTTCTTTTCCATAAGTCCCTCATAATTGTCCTGGGTCATTGCATTGCTGTTAGTACATAAGTCCATTACATTCTATTTTACCACAGTGTATTGGTCTCTGTGTACAATGTTCTTCTGGCTCTGCTCCTTTTGCTCTGCATCAATTCATGGAGGTCTTTCCAGTTCACATGGAATTCCTCCAGTTTATTATTCCTTTGAGCACAATCATATTCCATCACTAGCATATACCACAATTTGTTCAGCCATTCCCCAATTGAAGGACATACTCTCCTTTTCCAGGTTTGCCACCAGAAAAAGCACAGCTATAAATATTTTTGTACAAGTCTGTTTATCTATGATCTTTTTGGGGTACAATCCCAGCAATGGTATGGCTGAGTCAAAGGGCAGGCATTCTTTTATCACTCTTTGGTTATAGTTCCCAATTGCCAGCCAGAATGGTTGGATCAGTTCACAACTCCACCAGCAATGCATTAATGTCCCAGTTTTGTCACATCCCCTCCAGCATTCATTACTCTCCCCTTCTTTCATTTTAGCCAATCTGCTAGGTGTGAAGTGATACCTCAGAGTTGTTTTGCTTTGCATTTCTCTAATTATTAGAGATTTAGAACACTTTCTCATGTGCTTATTGATACTTTTGATTTCTTTATCTGAAAATTGCCTATTCATGTCTCTTGCCCATTTATCAATTGGGGAATGGCTTGATTTTTTTATACAATTGGTTTAACTCCTTGTATATTGATAACTACAGTTTTTAAAGTATGAATTGTTATATCAATAAAAAAGATTTTTCTATTTCAAGAGATAATGTCACAATGCATAGAAAGCCCACTCTAAAGTCAGGAAAACTTTTGCAGTATAACCCTAGGCAAATCACTTTATCTTTCAGTGCCTGAATTGTTGACTAAAAGTTACTTCTTATAGTCGGTTAGTTAGAGAGAAAATGTGATTCTGCCTCAGTGTAGGGAGTTTCTATACCAATATAATTCTTATCACAGGTGAAACTACAAACATATGCAGACAGACAGACATAAAATTGCATTAAAGAGGACATATTAACAGCTTACCTTGATTAAAAGTGGCATAAAATTTCATTGGTTAAATACTTGTTTTGACCACTTATGTGGCCATGGTAATGTGGCCTCTATGTACCTCAGAGTTTGTTTGTTTTTTATCTAAAGCAAATGTGTTAGCCTTGATGATTGTCAAATTTCCTTCCCAGCCCTAAATTCTATGATGATATCAGCCATCATTAAGTTAACTATTAAGTCAAGTTGTAGTATTTGTTTTTGCCTTAGGTCATACTGTGAGTGGTCCAAAACTTTAGGAGGAAAAATATGCCAGAACATTTGTATTTAGCTACACAGTGGTTTAAATCTTTTCTCCACCTTTGTTCTTTTTTTTAAAATTTGGGCTTTTGGCTTAAAAAAAAGGCATTAATAATCACATTAATAAAGTAACATAAAGTAACATAACAAATCCTAACTGGGAAAAAGTGCTAAGTTGGTAAGAATTGAAAGCCTCCTATTTATAGCTGCTATCTTTCACAATGCAATTATCCACTATCAATCACTTGACTAATAGGAAGGCAACATTCAGTCATTAGCCTTCCTGAAAGGATATTGCTTCACAAGAAATGCCCTGGCAATTAGAAGTAAACTTCCTATTTTGAGGTGAGAAAGTAGGATATAAGCACATTATTTTTTGAGAAAAACAGCATTGAATGATAAAATTGTCAATGACTTACAACTTATCCAATATTACTACCATTCTACTACCAAGAATTGGTCTTGTTTCTTTGATTTGGAATGAATTGAGTTGAACAGAAGGAAGATTTATTTATTTCTTGCAGAAAAAAATGAAAGTTTAATCAAATTAATTAACTAAATGACACCACATGACAGAATCATAGATTGAAAATATGAAAGTTGGAAATTATCTATAAGGTTATTTATATGGATTAAGGTTCAATTCAATTTAACATTTATTAAATATAGGAAGGCAATACCTAAAAATGAATAATACTTGCCTATAAGAGGTATACCATTGAAAGGACTCTGGAAGCTAGCACTACCACAAAGTGGGGTAATTTTGCCAAACATAATTATATAAATATGACATGAAGCTTACTCCAGTGCATTTTATATGAACAGGTTAAGCTTTAATCTTAATTTAAATAGTAGTATATTTAATTGGGATTTAATTGAGATATATCAGTCTCAGCCCCATCTTCTCATATACAGCACCATTTATTTCCTATATAGATTCCTATACAAGTAGAGAAGAAGCAATTCTCTAGAATAGATATTCCAGAGAGGTACATCCTAATATGTCACAAACCTTTGTGTTCTACTTCCCAGTTCTGACTCATTGTTTCTCTAATCTGTTTAATAGATAGCTCCCTTCCTTATGATTCTTTCATTCTGTCCATTTCAAAAATGTTTACCTTATCACCACTATATACCCTGTTGTCTTGGAAAAAACACAGAACTATTAAATAGTCAGAAAAGGCACTCTTCAATTAAGGACAGGGATCACAGGGTTGAGTAGGCCCCTATACAGAGCTGAGCTCTACATGCCTACAAGAGTCTGAGCATTGAACTCAGGATGCTCTTGTCCCTGGCCCCTGGGAGTGCCACCAAGACTCCAAGGAATAAAAGAAATTGGGGAACCTGTATACATACCATTTGGGAAGATCCAGGGGCAGGGAAAGATGATTGACATTACCATACTGATAGGATACAATGAAGTTTAGGAAAGGAATCATAGCCAGATATTACCCTAAATGGTAAAATAGATTTTACACCCAATTAATTGTTTATGTTCTTCCCTGGAGCAAAATCCTAATTGCACACCTCTTTGAACCAATTCTGATGAAAATAAAACTCAAGTGCTATCTGTCCCCTTTCTCCATATTCCCCTCCACTTTAAAAGCTCTTTCATGGCTCTTTTATGTGAGATAACTTACCCCAATCTATTTCTCCCTTCCCCTTCTCCTAATATAATCCTTTCTCACCCCTTATTTTTTATATAACATCTCAGCCCATTCAACTTACATCCTTAACTTATATCTAATTGTTCTAATAATGATAAACTCCTAATTGAGTTACAAGAATCATCTTCCCACGTAAGTATGTAAACAGTTTAGCCTTACTGAATGTCTTTTTATTTCTCTTTCTTGTTTATCTTTTTATACTTCCCTTGAGTCTTGTATTTGAGAGTCAATTTTTTCATTCACTTTTGGTCTTTTCATCAGGAATATTGGAAGGTTTTCTAGTTCACTGAAAATCCATTTCTCCTCCCCCCTAAATATTATGCTTAGTTTTTCTGGGTAAATGATTCATTTTTAATAACCTAGCTCCTTTGCTCTCTGAAATATCATATTCTAGATCCTTAGATATGCTAATATATTCTGGCTGTGGCTCTATGATATTTGAATTGTTTCTTTTTGACTACTTTCAATAATTTCTCCTCATCCTGTGAGTCCTAGAATTTAGCCATAATATTCTTGAGAATTATCCTTTTTGGATCTCTTTCAGGAAGTGTCAGTGAATTCTTTCAATTTCTATTTTGCCTTCTAGTTCTAGAATATCAGAACCTATTGTGTTTTAAGAGTGTTATTTTCTTCAATAATTTTTTGCCTCCTTTATTAAGTTATATACTCTTTCTTCATGATTTTCTCATATCACTCTCAATCCTTTTCCAAAATATTCTTCACCTCTCATTTCATTTTTAAAATCCTTTTAGAGCTCCTCCATTAATTCTCTTTGAACTCGAGACCAATTCTTATTTTTCTTAGAGTCTTTGAAGGCACAAGTATTGACTTTGTTGTCTTCCTCTATGTAAGTTTTAAAATTAATATTCAATGCCTCCAAAGTATGATATTTATAAGGATTTTATTAAAAGCACAGGGAAAGAGTCCCAACTCACCCTTTATCACACAGCCTCCTCTCCAAATTGTCCTGTCCCCACACCCACAACAACTATATCAAAACAGCCCACTAAAACCCACGACCAATAGGAAAAGGCTTAAGGAATTATGGGTATGGTAAAAGAAAGTTTGGGTAATGTAGTTTAAAGGGGTACAAGGTCTTTTCAACTTTACATTCCCTCCTGTGATCCTTTGGGAGGCCAGTCTCCCCAATGGATCATGAAAACATAATCAAATTAAAGTTTACAATAATTCAGAGATAAAAGGGAAATAAAAGGGAGAAAGAACAAAACCAATGTTCGGTGCATTGACAAAAGGCATTTAGGGGGAAGTCCCTTTTCTGGCATAAAAGTGTCCATTCAAAATAAGTACATTCAACCCCCCAAAGTTCAAATTCGCTATGTCTCAAAATTCACTCTGGATCTTTTGGTGCAATGTGTGGTCCTTGCAGGCATCTTCATGGAGTCTTCTGGATTCTGGGAGGTAGTCTTCTGTTCTAAATTAGGGACAAATTCAAATCCAGATTCACAGAAATAACATTGTCCCCCTAGAGGAGAACAACTTTACATTCCCCCCTGAGGAAAATACAGGGATACACATGGGAATCACACATGGTCAAGGCATAAGGTATATGAATCAATTCTCAGAACATCAAAGAGTCCAGAGAAAAATAAAAAGGAAAAAATAACCTCTGAGGAAAATATAGGATATTAAAAATGTGAAAGGACATATAAATTAAATGGTTTGTCATAATTTGGGACGCCTAGAGAAGGGGCAGACAGGATAGCATGTTTTAAATTTGAAAGAGCTGTTCAGTGTTCCTTTTCCAATTTAAGTGGTTCAGGGACTTTGTTTTTTGTGAGTGCTACAAGTGACTTAGTGATTTCTCCATAGAAAGGGATCCACTGCTGACAAAATCCTGGGATTGAACTCTCTGGGATTGGCATCAAGAAGGGGAGACAGTGGGGAGGGCAGGGAACCAGACAGGACAGGCAGGCAGAAGTAGCAGCAGCAGCAGCAGCAGCAGCAAGTCAGGAAAGTCAGGGGCAGCAGCAGGAAACCAGCACTGGAAAAGTATGGGTCAGCGTTGGTAGGATCATGGTTAGCAGGAGTCAAGACCAAGCACTGGGCACTCGGTAGCAGAAAAAAAACTAAACTAGACCCAGGGCTCGGGACCCCAGGGACTCCAGGGAGGGTCTGGCTGAAGAGGCTTAAACAAAAACAAACTGCTGCTAGCAAAAACATGGCATTTAAAGCCAATTTCCCCTTTCTCTGAGAAGCAGTCACGTGGCTCGGGAGAACAGGGAGAAGAGAAAAAGCAGAACCAAAAACTCCAAAACGCCAAGAGCAGCTCCATAACAAGCTGTAAAAAGGCTAACTTGGGAATAGTAATGAAAGTAAAGGAAAAATCAAGAAAATTTAAGAAGATTGAGGCTATCCAAGACCGAACATGGTCAGCTAAACTGTAAGTTTTAAAACTAATATTCAATGCCTCCAAAGTATGATATTTATAAGGATTTTATTAAAAGCGCAGGGAAAGAGTCCCAACTCACCCTTTACCACACAGCCTCCTCTCCAAAAAGTCCTGTCCCCATGCCCACAACAACCATATCAAAACAGCCCATGAAATCCCATGACCAATAGGAAAAGGCTTAAGGAATTATGGGTATGGTAAAAGGGAGTTTGGGTAATGTAGTTTAAAGGGGTACAAGGTCTTTTCAATTTTACATCTGAGTTTGTGATTTTGTCTTCCTTGTCATCAAAATAAGTTTTTATGTTGAGTTTCTTTTTTATCGTTTGCTCATTTTCCAGACTTCTTTTCTTTTAACTGAAAACAAAAACAAGACTGTTAATGTTGGGCTATGTTCCTGTGGTGAGGGGAATACTGTATCAAACTTGAGATTCTTTGTGCACCTGCCTTCAGAATTAACTCTGTGGTTACATAAGTTTTCAGTTCTTCCAATATGGTATGATCTAAAGCAGTGATTCCCAAAGTGGGCACCACCGCCCCCTGGTGGGTGCTGCAGCAATCCAGGCAGGCTGTGATGGCCACAGGTACATTTGGGATTTACAATGTTTTAACTTTTTTTTTTAAACATTTATTAATATTCATTTTTAACATGGTTACATGATTCATGCTCCACCTTTCCCCTTCAGTCACCACTCCTGCACCCTCCCCACCCATGGCCGATGCGCATTTCCACTAGTTTTGTCATGTGTCCTTGATCAAGACCAATTTCCAAATTGTTGGTAGTTGCATTGGTGTGGTAGTTTCGAGTCCACACCCTCAATCA
>NC_058132.1:271861739-271903932 GCF_016433145.1 Gracilinanus agilis
TTTGGCTTAATGGGGTCCTAAGTCTTGCTGCTCTCAGGAACAGGCACCGGAGCTGCCAATGACTCGATGGGTGCCCCAAACTTGCTCTATTTCTTTTTAGCTGGCTTCAGAGCTCTAGCTCTTGTGTGTGGAGGGGGTGGGGGTGGGGCGGTTGCTCAGCCCGCGATTTAGTGAGAGCCCTTTATAGCCTGGAAATGTCTCGATTTCCACATACCTTCCACGCTGTGCCCTGTTGTGGGGTTCCTCCGTTCGTCTGGACTTCTTTTTATGTCCCCTTGAGGAGTTTTGTGTGTTTCGGTCAGGAGAGGTTAAGAGCTGCTTCTTACTCTGCCGCCATCTTAACCCGGAACCCCCTTTAACTTTTTTTGTATTACATTCTATTCTGAGTTCAATAAATAGTTTCATAATTTCAAAGTTCAATGTTTCTAATTTACACCTTTCTTTACTCTATTTTAAGAAAAATGTAGAAATATTAATACATATATCTTTCCTATTAATTTCTATTAAAATAAAAAAATTAATTTCCAAGGGGTGCTAAGTTATATTTTTTCTGGAAAGGAGGTAGTAGGCCAAAAAAATTTGGGAACCACCTATCTAAAGAAAGAAATATTCTCCCAGCCTGAACTCTTGTCTGTAAGCAACCATAAGCACTCTTTTCTACCTTGGAACTGTTACCAAGGACCCCTAATTCTCTGTGGCCAAAATCATTGGTGTGTGATATTGTTCCTCCTCATCCTGAGACTGAACCTGCAAACTAGGACTGTGACCTGGGTCTGTGTATGGCAATGTGACAAGAGTTTTGCACCCAGAGTCAGCACAAACACTCCTGTAATCTCTTTCTGAGCAATTGTCCCGACTTCCATTTCCATCTGTGGCTAAGACCTCTAGAAGCCTTTGTTGTTAATTCATCTGTCCAAGGAACCTACTGCTAAGGTAAAGTTTGTCTTGGCATGCTGCTTTGAGCTCCACTTCCATCCTGAAGCAATAGGTCTTTCATGCTGACCTAAGTTATTTTGGGCTGGAAAAAATATTTCATTCAATTTGTTGTGTTACAGTGCTCCAAAATTCATTTTGAAGCATTATATCATAGCTCTTTGGAGGGTAATTTAGTAGATATCAGGTCTGTCTGTGTACTTTCTGTGCTAAGTTGGCTCCAGTCCTCTATAGGTAGTACTGAAAAAGGTAGTGAGGTTTGTAGTAATGTCAAAAGACAGAGGAAAGGGTGGTAGAAAAGGGCAGGATGGAAGGAAAGAGAAAGGGAGGGAGGGATAATGAGAAGAATTTTTATTATTCCCTCAAAACCTGCCCCTAAATATATTATTTTAGACATGTTTATTAATCCTATTATGGTACTTTGTTGTCCAGCCAAACTGATCTTGCTATTCTTTGTTTATAATTCCTATCTTCAATCTCCATTACTTTCCACTGGTTTTCCTCAGTCCCTGATAACTACTAATTCTTCCATCTCTAAAAATCTCTTACTTCCTTCATGATTCATCAGAAACACCATCCCCTATATGAAGTCTTGTCTTCTCCTCCGCCTCCTAGTGCCCCATTCTCAACATTACTATGAATTGTTGCTATATATTACATGCATAACAAGACAGCATGGAATAAAAGATATTCAGTTGACTTGGAAAATGAAGATGCATTTTGGATATGATAAACTAAACAAGCCATATAGCTTCTCAGTGTTCTAGATAAATTTCAAAGACTATATAAGTTGCAGAGTAGAAGGTTATTCCTCACCTAAAAATTCATTCAGTATATCAGTGGAATCACAGGTTCCATTTCTATCCCTGTATTTTCCATTTACATATTAATTTGCCCATTTTGTTTCCCACCAATAGAATGTAAGCTCTTGATGTCATGGCCATTCATTTTGGTTTTTGCATCTCCTACAACCTGCAAACTGTTTGGTAGGTATTAGGTGTTTATGAAATATATGTTGATTGAAATTGTTGATTGATGTTGATTCATGACAAGTGGTGAATGGTTTATAAGACTCAGAGGCCAAAGACAAAAGAATTTACTAGTAAATCAATTTTTCAAAGGAGGCAGTAAAAGGGGGAAAAAGTAAGAACTGAGGGGCTTTGGAGAATGGAAGAAGGGAACGATTGAATGAATGCATCAATCAATCAATCAATAGACATTATTAAATACCAACGACATGCTAGGTACTCTGTTAGGTACTGAGAAAACAAAGACAAAAATAAAATTTTTCTTGTCCACAAAGAGATTATAATTTACCATTACAACAAAATAATAAGAAATCCACAGTGGAGAAATGACTCAGCAAAAGTCACGTTATCCATACAAGAAAGTGATCAATATATATTTTTAATTTTTTATCTTCCTGTCACATTGATAGAAATTTTAAAATTTTCCATGGATTACTTACTACTGTGAAAAGACTTGGAGTATGTGTTTTTTTTTTTTTTTTTTTTTTGTGTGTGTGTGTGTGTGTGTGTGTGTTGAGGAGAGGGAATAGTAACAGTGATGGTTTGAAGGTTTATATTGTCCCACATGTTAATGACAAAGTAACAAAATTAATTTACTTCTGCAAATGTGAATCAGAAAGACTTCAAGCCCATCATTATTCCTATGAATTTCTGAATTTTGCAGATAGATGCACATATACATTTATGTAGATACTTTATAGCTATTTGATGCACAATATTTTGACAGAAAACAAATGTCATAAGGAATACCTTAAATTAAAAATATCCCTTAGCATATTACTAAAGTAGCAATAGCAAACATTTCAAAGGGAGGGACACTTTTAAAAAAATTAGAACCATTTAGCCAGGCTGCTTAGAAAGAATTCACTTGCTTATTAGTTTTTCTTATTGAATGTGTGCCATGAGGTACATTAAATGAATTCTGAATAAAATGAATTAGATCCATATTTAGAAACCTATAATAAAAAAATTACAAGTATGTGTAAATTTCTGGTCCCTAATTCACAATTTCTAATATATTTCTAGACCCAAAGTATATTTTTAAAAGCATAAGTTTATCTAGTTATCTTCCCCAACAATAACTTATATTTTATAAAATATTTATTGTATCTGAAAAAATTCCCTTCCTCTATTCTGACTTACTGTCACATTTGTGTTTTTAAATTTCTACCTCAAATATTATCTTTCATTGGATAATATATTTGGAGTCAGAATGTTCCTTAGAGAATGTTAAATCCAACCCTCTCATTTTATTGCTTATTAATATCTTAGTTTCTTTTAAAAAATAAGTGAATAGCATTTGTGAAGAGACCAAGGATTACTTATTTGTATTAATTACTATGATTAGCATAATATTCTATACATGGTAGTTCTCCAACAAATATTTTCATGTGAATAATAGATATAGAAATGGTATAGACACAATAACAAGACTTAAAAAGGTAAGGTTATAGGAGTTTAAGAATTTGCATAAGGAAAATGAATTATCCATTTAACTATTTTCTATAGCTATATTTTTTAAAAAATGAAAGGCATAATTGGATCACTAAAACTTCAAAAAGGAAATACAAGATACATTCGTAGGTAAATTTTGAGCAATTTGAAAATGTTAAATTTTTAATTTCTTGCATCATACTGAGAGGGGGATAAGATAGCTTGCCCCTTTGCAATCTTACCTTAACAGGGGCCACAAGGAGAAAAAGAGAAACTTATTTGGGGTAAAGAGAATAGAGAGTGTCACAAGAAAAGAATATGCAGTCATGATAGGAAGGGTGAAGGAAATGGACATGTCATGGAAATCAGTCTTATCTCAGGTAAGCAAGAGAAGAACATAACAAAGCAAAAAAATCAAAGAAAGTAAAATAGAGAATGAGATTTGCAAGGAAGAGGAAGAAATGTGTTTTAAAAGAAGAATTAGAGAAACAATAGCCACAAGCAAAACAAACCAGATATGATTTTTTCATAAGTATGTTAGAGAAAAGGATAGAGATGCAAAGAAGGAGAGATGAAGGAAAGAATGGAGAGGCAGACACTTGTTGATAGCAAAGAATTAGGATGAGACATTTTTGACTAAAGATAATGATTGCTGGTTTAATTTACCTATTTTCTTTTTCCTTTCAAATAGAAGGCAAAGAAAATGTTACAAATCATTATAGTGAAAAGGAAAATTAAACTAACAATGAGATTAAACACATTATTGGTTGAATTGATTGAATTACTACACAAAGTGATGACTAAGATACTTCAGATATCAATGATACTTGAAGCACCTAAGGCACCTAAATTTCTTAGGATACTTAAGGTTTAAAGATAATTAACTTATCTTTATCACTATTAGGGCAATGGACAATAGCATACATAGACAGAGAGGAGAAAGTAAATTGCATATGATGGGTCATCCCCCCCAAAAAAGTAAAGAAAAAAGAAAAATCAATGGACACAAAAGGAATACCTAGGAAAAGAGGAGAGTAATTGGGAATAAATTATTTCATATGGGGAGGCACATAAGAATCAAAATAATGGAGGGGAAACAGGCAATTCTTGATTCTTACTTTTATTGGAATTGACACAAAGTGGGAATACTATCCACATTAAGTTAGCTATGGAAACCCAACTTATCTTCTAGGGAAATAAGAAGTGAAAGATATATAAAGGGAGAATGGCCAAAAGAGAGGACTAATTCAGGGAGGCAATAGTCAGAAATAAAAATATCTGTGAACAGGAAAAGGAGAAAATGAAGAGTAAACTGTGAGGAAAATAAGATGAAGGAAAACAAACAGTAATCATAACTGTGAATGTGAATGGGTTGAAATCACCCACAAAACAGAAGATGATAGCAGAGTGGATTAAAGCCAGAATCTCTCAATATGTTTTCTACAAAAACACATTAAAATCAGGGAGATACACAGAGTAAAGGTGAAAGATTGGAACTTGTTATGATTAAAAATGATGAGGGCCGAGATCAAAAGGAAGAATAGTATTTTAATAAAAGCCATGCTGATAGAGATAAACTGACCACGTGCCTGTAAGAAACCTCTTCCAAACTCACCTCAGCCATTTACCTTTCTCTCTCCTCGAGCTCAGGTCACTAAAGAGGCAGGTAGCTAAAAAAGCCCTGTAGCTAAAGAGGAAGTTCCAAGTCATTTCCCCTATTTTAAAAACCGTCCCTCACCTTGAATACATCATCCAAAACCATTAGGGATCACGGGAAATGTAGATCCAAGTATCCCAAGTGATTTTAAATGACACAAACTGAATCTACTTTGCTTCAGCCAACATTAAAAAAGCAAGGATATTACTTATGATTTCAGATTGATTGTCATAAAAATACTGTTTTATCATAAAAAATGACAAACAAGGTGATCACAAAAATCTGAAAAAAACTTATATGAACAGATGCAAAGTAAATTGAGTAGAACCAGGACAATATGTTACAGGATAACAGGAAAATGTATAATAATCCACTATGAATGACAACTATTATTATCAATACAAGGATCCAGGACAAACCTAAGCTACACATGATAAACAAAGCCTTCTACCATGACAGAGACTGAATATAGATGGAAGTATACCACTCTTCCATATCTTTCCTCCATGAGTTTTTCTCTAGTCTGTTATGTCTTTCACAATATGATGAACATAGTTCATGTATTGTATGATAATATACATATAATATGTATCCTATTACCCACACTCTAAGGGAAGGGGGTAGGCTGAGAGGGAAGGAAAGAACATGGACCAAAAAATTTCAGAAAATGGTTATTGAAAATTATATTGACCTGTTAACTGGGGCTAAAAAAACCTTTAGACAACAAAAAAAGAATAATCAGCCTTATATTACCTAAATAATTTACAAAAAAGTAGACACTAGGCACCTTAAAAATTCCTTAGTGAAAAATATGGCATTCATATACAAATGAAGGAGAGACAAAAGATTTTAACATAAATAAACATAACCTTTTACCTAGTCATACCACAATGTAGAGGTACAGGAATTATGACTATTGAAAAACACATATAGAGAGATTCCCTTTTTGGCAAAATACTGAAAAAAAATGGGTAGCAATCAATTGTGAAGTACAAAAAGGTCATAATAATAAAATGGATTATCAATAAACTATGAGAATGGTGAAAATTAATAATTCAGATACATTTAGGAATATACATGAATGGACAGAGATTAAAACAATGGAAATCTTAATTCAAAACACTTGTACAGATCTATTCAAAGCTCAAATTCATATACATATACTATTAAGAAAAAAACTATTAGTTCACTAATTAACATACAAAGCATTTCAAATATTTCTCTAATGAAAATGAAATACTTAATAATAGATATCTGAAACAATGAAAAACATGTAAAAACACAGGTATTGCCACAATTATTACCTCTGTTAATATTATACCATAAGGGAGGCATCTGAGTAGCTCAGTGGATTGAAAGCCAGATCTAAATATGGAAAGTCCTAAGTTCAAATCTGGCCTCAGACACTTTCTAGCTATGTGACTCTGGGCAAGTCACTTAACCCGTATTGCCTAGCACTTACCTCTCATAGTATTCTACATAGTATTGGTTCTAAGACAGAAAGTAAGAGTTTATATATATATATAAAATATCTTAAGGAAGCCACTGATAGGAAGAAAGAGTATATGAACTGCAGATATTTTTAGCGGCATTTTGGCATTTTTGTGAAAGCTAAGAATTAAAAACAAAATAAATGGGGGGCAGCTGGGTAGCTCAGTGGAATGAGAGTCAGGCCTAGAGATGGGAGGTCCTCAGTTCAAATCTGGCCTCAGCCACTTCTCAGCTGTGTGACCCTGGGCAAGTCACTTGACCCCCATTGCCTACCCTTACCATTCTTCTGCCTTGCAGCCAATACACAGTATTGACTCTAAGACGGAAGGTAAGGGTTTAAAAAAAATAAATGTCCATCACTTGGAGAATATCTGAAAAAAATTATACATGAATATAGTGAAATATCACTATATTATAAGAAATGATGGGTGTGATAAATACAGAGAAGCATGGACAATTTTTAGGAATTGATGCACTAAAGTAAACAGAAAAAAGAAAACAATATATACAATAAATCTCCATGGAAGTGGGAGGTCCATAGGTGTTAAACATTGCACATCTTTTTAAACATTTTTATTTCTCTTGATTAGTTGGCTGAATTTTTCTTTAAAAATATGAGCTGTTTTAAAGGATTTTCTTGGAGGGGATAATTTAAATAACCATGATGATGTAAGAAACCCAAGATACCAATTAAAATTATTTTTAAAATTAAAAAATATTGTCAAAATTATTTGTCAATAGTAGAAATGAAGAAGAATTGGCAAAGGCAAGAATTAGAGACAGAGGGAGAGGATAGAAGATTGAAAGGTCAGTGTTAAATCTTTGATACTATGCTCAATTCTTGGGAAAAGGCAGAAGGCAAAAGTAAAAGATTAAGAAAATACTCTCAGATGTAGAATAAGGTCAGAGAGTAAATTCAAAGCAGAGAGACCCAATAGGCTTTTAATTCCTTATGACTGACTGTAAATAGAAGAAAAGAAAAACTGGATCAGTGCCAGGAGTTTGTCATTTCATTGCCAACAAAAACAGACACACCAAAAATGAGAAAATTTTCCAAAGAGCTGTCCAAAGCCAAACCTATTACAACTCTATAAATGAGTTCAAATTTTGCCAAGCATGAGCTTCATGGGGATGCTAGCATGTGAGCCTATACAAGTCCACTGCATCCTTTAAATGAGTCGTTATGAGTCAGAGTCAAGATGATGGAGTAAAAGCATAAAAGAAGGTGAAGTTCCCTCAAAACAACTTTAAAATAACACCTGAAAATGAATGCTGAAGTGGCAGAATCAAGAAAAGGATATAATTAAACAATTTAAGTTCTGTCTCACTGGAATGTGAGTGGAATACAATCCACTCACTGGAATGTGAGTGGAATACAATACAATGTAGGCCACACCAGCACAGATCACACCTTGGAAAACCAGGACCAGACCTTGGAAAGGACTAAATTTTCAGTGTTATATTCCAGAAGTCTCAACCCACAGATGGTAAGAGTCAGATAATAGGTCTGAAGTGGATTACAGGGCACTCTTTGCTGGCCCTGGAAAGAGAACTCTGTTTTGTTGCCCCTGCTCAGTTCTTCAGTACAGTCCCAGGGGACTGAGAAGCACTACCAGTAGCAGAAACCCTGGATATATCTCCCTGGATATAGATCTTGAGATCACTCACAGAGCAGAATTCAGGATGTGAGAAAAGTGAAGACACCTCTCCTTAAATCAGACCATCTTGGAAAAACTGAAAACTTATAGATCCAGAGTTAATTCTAAAAACAGCCACACAAAATTTTTGAAATTTAGAAGAGTGCCCCCTCCATTTCAGAAGCAGTTGTCAACTTTAACATAAAACTAAAAATCAAGAAAGAGAATAAAAAATGAGCAAATGCCAGCAACCAAAAAGAACCTATCCAGGTAAGTTACTATGGTGACAGGGAATATTAAGACACTAATTTGGAAGGCAAAACTGACCACAAAAGAGCTATATGACAGGACTCAAAGAAAAATGTGAATTAGTCTCTATCACTCCTTCACACCCAAAGAATTCCTGAAAGAAGTAAAAATGGAATTTAAAAATCCATTAAGAAAGGGAGACAGTAACTGGGGACAAGGCATGAGAATGATGCAAACAAATCATGAAAAAAATAATTAACAGCTTGGAAAAGTTAAAGTCACAAAAAATACTGAACAAAATAATACCTTACAAATGACATAGACCAAATTGTGAAAGAGACACAAATATTCATACTTTAAAAAGTGGAACTGAACAAATGGGAAAATACATACAAAAATTCGATGAAAGGAAGAGCTTATTAAAAAGCATAATTGGCTAAATGGGAAAAAATAGATGCAAAAATTCCCTAAAGAACTCATTAAAAGCTAGAATTGGTCAAATGGAAAGAGACAAAAGTCATTGATGAAAATAATTTCTTAAAATTAGAAGTAAGCAAATGGAAGCTAATAATTACATTAGAGATGAAGAAACTCAAAATAATGAAAAAAATGAAGAAAAATTGAAATACCTCATTGGGGGAAAAATAGATCCAGAAGAGCTAACTCAAGAATAATTGGTCTATTTTAAACCATAATAAAAAAAACCTATACAAGATATTTCAATAAATTATCAAGAAAAAGAGCAGAGTCAACATGGTGGCATAGCAACATGGAAAACTGGAACTGCTCTGATAATCCTCTCAAACCAACCTTAAAATAGCACCTCAAAACAAATACTAGAATCACAGAACAAAGAAGGGGACAGTGTGAAATAACTTCTACAGAAAACAACTTGAAAGTTAGTCAGAGATGGTCTATATTATGGGAGGAGAGGGGGACTGGAAGTAAAACTACACACATAGAAATGCAAGCAGCACCGTGCAACTCCCTCATCACACTTACTGTGTGAGGTTCTAAATCTGTCCAAAATCCAAGTTAAAGACCATGGGACCCTGTCTCAGCAGAGCACTCTAAGCTCACCCCTTAAAGTCCCAAGCCTTGACATAAACCTATAGTGAGGCCCGAAGTCTATGGCACTTTATCTCATTCAAACCTACATAGTTTCAAGGCCAAACACTCACAATACTCTGATACCAGCAAACCATCAATAGTCCCTAGTAGAGGACACTGAATTAGCAGCCAGAGGTGACTTACAGACCTCTCAGCCCTGTTAAAATACCTTGGAAGAACTAAAACTTGGAGAAAACCTCTCACTTCTCTTCTTGTAGGAATGAATGTCTCTAAGAGAAGGTCACCAAGGAAAGAGTTAGAGATGACTGTTCTGACTTTGAGCCATGTATCAGGCCTCTTACACATAGAGCCTAAACATCTAAGGCCCACTGTTCTATTACACAAGAAGATGCAGGTAGTCAAAAATATTCAAGAAATAGTCAAGTATAAAATAAGATCTAAGTACAACTATTGTAGTTAAATTTGGGGGTGAGTTTCTATTAGTCAATGTTCACCAAAACTAATTCAAAAGACTATCTAGGCCTTCTGTTTAAAAATGAAGAGAGCCCACTTTCAGAATTGTGCTAAAGTAGTCTATGTTGACACACTTTTCTTGTGAATTCCTTATGTTTTATGAATAATATAAATGAGTTAGCTTGTAAAATAGATAATATTCTGGAGTCAGGAAGAACTGTTAAAATCTAGTCTCAGACATATTTTTATATGTGTGACCCTAGTTTAACAGAGCTAATCACAAAATATCTGATGCCTCAGTTTTCACATATAAAATGGGAATAATAATAGCACCTTCTTCATAGGGTTGTTAAGATAAGAATCAATGCTAATTTTTAAGCTCTTCCAGAGTCTGTGTCCATTCCATATTTTTCTTTTGGATTTTGTGTGTTTCCTTTGCTTTCACTGTCCCATTCTGTGATTGTACTGTGCTCTTTGTCTCCATAAGTCTTTAAAGTTAGGTGCTTTTTTGGTTGTTTGCTAATTTTTCATATTTAGTTATAGGTAGTCCTATTTTCTGGGAAGTTGGTGTACCTTCTTAAACTTTAGTTCTTCCTTGATGCTAATTTAGGATTATTTTCTGGGTTGTTACTAGTTTACCAGATGGTCTGAGGGCTGAAAGCTCTGATAGTCACCTTCCCATGCTGATTCAATTGATCCTTGAGATACTGATAGCTTAAAGACTTTCCTCAGGCTTGGGTGTAAGTTTTTGATCTCACTCTGCCTTTGATCAGGTAAGGTGCTAATCAAATTCTAGCCCCAGCCTAGAATTCTAGATCCATTTTTTTAATCTCAAGGTTTTCAATCAGGCACATACTCAGTTGCCCTATCCTAGAGCTCTGCCCTTAGTTTTGGGCAAAGAGATCCAGGGGAAGCTCCCCCTGAGAACTGTGTCCTCATCCCAAGCCCAGACTGGCATTCCTGGCTTTTATTTACAAAGGGGAGGGAAGAGTGAAAGTGTAAATGGAGATAAAGAGACAGATTCCTAAGAAGCCTACCAGCTTCTCTCCAGTGAAATCCAGCTCAGCCCCAGCAGGGGCTTCAATAAGATTCTCTTTCCACTTGGATTTCCCCATAATCCTCAACCAGAAGTCCTGGTGGTGTCTTCAGTCAGGGTCCCACCAATGCAGTCTCCTCCAAAGCCAAGGTAGGAATCTCAGCCACTCACCCATCAAGCTGACCCAGGATCCAGGGAAAAAGTCTCCTTCATGTCAGGAAAGAAATCTTGAGAACCATTCTCTCCAAAAGCCTAGAAGGGAATCTCTAGAATGAATCTATGAATCTCTCCAAATGTCAGGAAGGGAATGAATGATAGATCATGATGGTCTCTTCTTTTATGCTTCTTTTACCATATCACTTCCTGTCACTTCCTGTCACTTGCCCTTCTTCACAAAAACTAACAGGAAATCTTTCAATTTGTCCACCACTATCTAAGGGGGTGGCATAGCAGGATGCAGTGGTCTTTGGAGGTGTGAGTTTACTCTAGTAAAGTACTACTGAACTCTCAGACTTAATGGTAAGTAGGGGTACTTTAAGTTCTTCATTTGATTAGCTAAAATTAGACAAGGTTTAAGGAATTAATTTAAGAGTTTGATCTATATGTAAGAATTCTAAAATAATATGGTGGTCACCAATTTAAAAGTATTATAGCTCAAGTCAAAATTACTTTTATTAGCTTTTATTTATAAAAAGTGGAAAGAGTGAAAGTAGAAAAAAAGGAGGGTAGAGAAGGTGTCTGGCCTATCACAGTAAATATTGCTCTGGTACTTGGATCAGCCTGGCAGGGTTTGTTAAGCCTCAACCAGAGGACTAGGTGTCCAATCAACTAGGCCTCCTCCTGGGGGGTGGGGGGAAGGCCTGTATTGAACATATATCTCTCCAGAAGTGAGGAAAGGAAGGACAGCTACTCACTCACTTGAGAAACAGTCCAAGAATGAATCCCAAGTCGAAGCTGAGGTCTAAGTTCAAAGTTATAGCTCCAAGCTGCAGTCCCAGTCCAAGATACTCCAAGCTCCAGATTCAGGCTGAAGAGGACCTCAGCTGAAGACTTTCAGGACTTTTTATTGTCACTTCTTGTCCCTTCCCATCTTCACAGGGGCTAATCAAAGCTTCCAAATTGCCTGGCATTGCCCAAGAGGGCAGTATCTGTGGGATCCACTTCTCATCCTCTGAAGGTATCAACTCTTATCAAAGGATTCACAAGTTTCTGATTGATTGGGTTAAAAAAGCTCTCCAAGTAAGTGACTTGTGAATTCTCTTACTTGATGGTTAACAAAGTGTTAAATCAAAATGGAAGAGAATGAAGAATTCCCTTTCACAAAGGAGGGAGTTAATCCTGTCTTCACAATGGTAGATATACAAAGACTGTCCATAAACTAGGGCATAGAAATATCACAGACAAATGCCGAAAAAGCAGAAATAATAAATGCCACTTTTTCTGATGATACTGAGGTAAAAATTATGATTAAGAAGTGTCCATGGAAAGGCAAATTTAAAGTTAATTAGAAACTAACTAATCTAATTCTTCAAAACATGTGAGTCAAAGAAGAAATCATAGAAACTTTTACAGACTTCAATAAAGAGAATGACAAGGAGGAGACATCATATCAAAACCTATGGGATAGGGGCAGCTGGGTAGCTCAGTGGAGTGAGAGTCAGGCCTAGAGACAGGAGGTCCTAGGTTCAAACCCGGCCTCAGCCACTTCCCAGCTGTGTGACCCTGGGCAAGTCACTTGACCCCCATTGCCCACCCTTACCAATCTTCCACCTATGAGACAATACACCGAAGTACAAGGGTTTAAAAAAACCTATGGGATACAGCCAAAGCAGTACTCAGGGGGAAATGTATATAACAAAATAGAGAGGGCAGAGATCAATCAATTGGGCTTAAACGTTAAAAAATTTAGAAAAGAACAAAATAAAAATCCCCAGATAAAAACTAAATTGGAAATCCTAAAAATGAAAGGAGAAATTAATCGAATTAAAGAAAAGAACTATGAAACTAATAAATGAGAGTTGGCACTGGTACTTTCAAAAAACAAATAAAAAAGACAAAGTACTAATTAATCTAATAAAAAAGAAAACAAAGGAGAGAATATAATGAAAAGTATCAAAGATGAAAAGGGTGATATCATCTCTAATGAAAGGAAATTAAGGTAATCACTAAGAATTACTTTGCTCTGGGATATATCTAAAATCATCAACAAACATCATCTGCAGTGGGGATAAATTAGAAGCCTCCCCAATAAGATTAGGCATAAAACAAGGATGCCCATTATCATCACTATTATTAACATTGTAGATGTTAAATGTGCTAGAAATGTGTTAGATGTGCTAGAAACACTAGCAGTAGCAATTAGAGAAGAAAAAGAAATTGAATGTATTAAAATAGGCAGTAAGGAGACTAAGCTATTACTCTTTGCAGATGATATGATGGTCTCCTTAAAAAATCCTAGGGAATCAACTAAAAAGCTAATAGAAATAATCAAAAACTTTAGCAAAGTTGCAGGATACAAAATAAATGCACATAAATCATCAGCATTTCTATGTATTTCCAAAACATCACAGCAGCAAGAATTAGAAAGAGCAACACCATTTAAAATCACCCTAGACAATATAAAATACTTAGGAATCTATCTACCAAAACAAACAAAAAAATTATATGAACACAACTACACACTTTCCAAACAATTAAAACTAGATCTGAACAATTGGAAAAACATTGATTACTCATGGGTAGGATGAGCTAACATAAAGAAAATGACCATTCTACCCAAATTAATTTACCTACTTAGTGCCATACCTATAAAACTACCAAAAAACTTTTTTACTGAATTAGAAAAAAAAACTATAAGAAAGTTCATTTGGAAGAACAAAAGATCAATAATATCAGGGAAAATAATGAAAATAAAATGTGAAGGAAGGTGGCCTTGCCATACCAGATATTAAACTATACTACAAAGCAGCAGTCATTAAAATGATATAGTACTGGCTAAGAGACAGAAGGGAGGCTCAATGGAATAGACTTGGGGTAAGTGACCTCAGCAAGACAGTCTATGATAAGCCCAAAGAGCCCAACTTTTGGAAAAAAAATCTACTATTTGACAAAAACTGCTGGGAAAATTGGAAAACAATATGGGAGAGATTAGGTTTAGATCAACATTTCAAACCATACACCAATATAAATTCAGAATGGGTGAATGACTTGAATATAAAGAAGGAAACTATAAGTAAATTAAGGGAACACAGAATAGTATACTTGTCAGATGTATGGGAAAGGGAAAATTTAAAACCCAAGGAAGAGTTAGAAAAAATTACAAAATGTAAAATAATTTTGATTATATTAAATTAAAAAGGGTTTGTACAAACAAAAACAATGCAAATGAAATCAGAAGGGAAACAACAAACTGGAAAAAAATCTTTAGAACAAAAGACTCTGACAAGGGTCTAATTACTCAGATATACAAGGAGCTAAATTAATTGCATAAAAATAAAGCCATTCCCCAACTGATAAATGGGAAGGGACATTAATAGGCAATTTTTAGACAAAGAAATCAAAACTATCAATAAGCACATGAGAGAGTGTTCTAAATCACTAATAATTAGAGAAATGCAAAACAAAACAACTCTGAGGTACCACCTCACATCTAGCAGATTGGCTAAAGTGATAGCAGGGAAGAGTAAAGAATGTTGGAAGAGATGTGGCAAAGTTGGGACATTAATGCATTGCTGGTGGAGTTGTGAACTTATCCCAACATTCTAGATGGCAATTTGGAACTATGCCTAAATAGCTCTAAAAGACTGCCTGCCCTTCCATCCAGCCATGCCATTTCTGGGTTTGTACCCCCAAAGAGATCATAGGTAAAAATACTTTTACAAAGATATTTATAGCCATGATTTTTGTGGTGGCAAAAACCTGGAAAACAAGAATATGCCCTTGAACTGGGGCATGGCTGAACAAATTGTGGTATATGTTGATGACGGAATACTACTTTGTTAAAAAGAATAATAAACTGGAGGAATTCCATGTGAACTGGAATGACCTCCAGGAATTGATGCAGAGTGAAAGGGGCAGAGCCAGAAGAACATTGTACAGAGAAACTGATACACTGTGGTAAAATAGAATGTAATGGACTTCTGTACTAGCAGCAATACAAAGGATAATCCTGAGGGATTTATGGAAAAGAATGCTCTCCACATTCAGATGAAGAGCTATAGGAGCTATAGGAAACACAGAAGAAAAACAACTGCTTAAACACATGAGTTGATGCAGACATGATTGGGGATGTAGACTCAAAATGACCACACCAATGCAACTCTCAATAATATGGAAATAAGCCTTGATTTATGACACATGTTAAAACCAGTGGAAATGGATGTTGGCTATGGGGGAGGTGGGTTACGGGGTGTGGAAGGGGAAACTAAAAACATGAATCATGTAACCATGGAACATTTTTCTTAAAAAAATAAAAATAGAATTTCTTTGCTCAATTATATGGCAATAAATGTGACAATCATTTTAATCTATGATACATGTAAAACCAAGTGGAATTGTGCATTGGTTAAGGGTGGGGGTAACGGGGTGGAGGTTTCAGAGAGAGGGAAAAAACATGAAACATGTAATTGTGGAAAATATTAAAAATTAAAATTAAAAAAATAGAAAAAATTAATATGACAACCTAGGTTGAATAGATGAATATTTACGAAAATATAAATTGCCTAAATTAACAAAATAGGAAATAGAATATTTAACTAATCTCATCTCAGAAAAAGAAATTGAACAAGCCATCAAAGAGCTTCCTAAGGAAAAAAATTTCCAGGGCTAGATGGATTCACAAGTGAATTCTATCTAACATTTAAATACTAATCCCAAAACTATACAAATGATTTAACAAAATAAGTAATGAAGGAGTTTTACCAAATTCCTTTTATGACATAAATATGGTAGTGATTCCAAAGCCAGGCAGACCAAAAATAGAGAAAGAAAATTATAGACCAATCTTCTTAATGAACATAGATGCAAAAATCTTAAATAGAATACTGGCAAAAAGACTCCATCAAGTGATCATGAGGATTATTAGGAAAATCATTCATATAATTGACTATATCAAAAACCAAACCAACAGAAATCACTTGATCATCTCAATAGATGCAGAAAAATCCTTTGACAAAATACAACACCTATTCCTATTGAAAACACTAGAAAATATAGGAATAGAAGGACCTTTCCTCAAAATAATAAGCAGTATATATTCAAAACCATCAGCAAGTATAATCTGAAATGGGGACAAGTTAGAAGGCATCCCAATAAGATCAAGTGTGAACCAAGGATGCTCATGATCTCCTCTATTATTTAATATTGTTCTAGATATGCTAGAGATAGCAATTACAGAAGAAAAAGAACTTGAAGTGATTAAAATAGGCAAAGAGGAAACTAAATCATCACTCTTTGCAGATGATATGATGGTATACTTAAAGAACCACAGAAAATCAACTAAAAGACTAGTAGAAATAATTAACAACTTCAGCAAAGTTTCAGGGTACAAGACAAACCCACATAAATCATCAGCACTTCTATATATTTCCAACATAATTCAGAAGCAGGAGTTAGAAAGAGAAATTTCATTTAAAATCACTCTAGACCATGTAAAATATTTAGGAATCGATCTGCCAAGACAAACACATGAATTATATGAACCCAATTACAAAATACTTTTCACACAATTAAAACCAGATCTAACAATTGGAAAAACATTAACTGCTCCTGGATAGGACAAGCTAATATGATAAAAATGACAATCCTACCCAAATTAATTTACTTATTTAGTGCCATACCTATCAAACTACCAAGAAATATTTTTACTGAATTAGAAACAATTATAATGAAGTTCATCTGGAAGAACAAAAGAACAAGAATATTAATGGAAATAATGAAAAAATGTGAAGGATGGAGGCCTACCAGTACCAGATCTTAAACTGTACTATAAAGCAGTGGTCATCAAAACAATATGATACTGGCTAAGAGATAGAAAGGTGGATGAATGGAATAGAGTAGGAGGTAAATTACTTCAGTAAGCCAGTGTTTGATAAACTCAAAAACCCTAGCTTTTGGGATAAGAACTCTCTTTTTGACAAAAACTGCTGGGAAAATTAGAAAACAGTATGTGAAAAATTAGGTCTATAGTAACATCTTAAATCCTATACCAAGATAAATTGAAAATGGGTATATGACTAAAATATAAAGATTGAAATTATAAATAAATTAGGTGAACATAGAATAGCATACCTGTCAGATCTGTGTGAAAGGAAGGCATTGAAGACTAAGCAAGAGATAGAGAATATTGCAAAACATAACATGAATGACTTTGATTATAGCAAATTAAAAAAGATTTTGTACAAACAAAATCAATGCAACCAAAATTAGAAGGAAAACAACAAACTAGGAAAATATTTTTATACAAAACTCTCTGACAAAGGTTTAATCTCCCAAATATATAAGGAACTAGGTCAAATTTGCAAAAAAATCAAGCCATTCCCCAATTGACAAATGGTCAAGGGACATGAGTAAGCAGTTTTCACATGATGCAATCAAAACTATCAATAAACACATGAAAAAGTGTTCTAAATCCTTCCTGATTAGAGACGTGCAAATTTAAACAACTCTGAGGTACCACCTTAAACCTAGCAGACTGGCCAATATTGCAGGAAAAGAAAGTGATAAATGTTGGAGGGGATGTGGCAAAAATGGGACACTAATACACTGTTGGTGAAGTTGTGCATTGGTCCAACCATTCCAGAGGGCAATTTGGAGCAATGTACAAAGAGCTTTAAAAGAATACCTACTCTTTGACCCAGCCATACCACTGCTGGGTTTGTACCCCAAAGAGATAATAAGGAAAAAGACTTGCACAAAAATATTCATGGCCACACTTTTTGTGGTAGTAAAAAATTGAAAAATGAGGGGGTACCCATCGATGGAGGAATGGCTGACCAAATTGTGTCTATCTGTTGGTGATGGAATACTATTGTGCTAAAAGGAATAATGAACTGGAGGAATTCCACATGAAGTGGAATGACCTCCAGGAATTGACACAGAGTGAAAGGAGCAGAACCAGGAGAACCTTGTACACAGATACTGATACATTATGGTACAATCAAATGTAATGGACTTTCCTATTAGCAGCAATGTAATGATCCTGGACAGTTCAGAGGAACTTGTGAGAAAGAATGCTGTCTACATCGAGAGAAAGAACTGTGAAAACAGAAATGCATTAGAAAATTATGAGATCGATCATGTAATGTGATAGCGATATGATTGGGGTTTTGATGTTAAAGGATTGTGCTACTGCAGATATTAATAACATGGAAATAGATTTTGAACCATGACACATGTATAACCCAGTTGAATTGCTTGGGGGAGGAGAGTGCGAGGATGAGGGGCGGGATCATGAATCATGTAACCATGGAAAAATATTCTAAATAAAAAAATAAATCTGTTCTCATTTCTCTCCATTGTTAGTGTCTTCATACAATACTACACATATTATGAAATTAAGGCTCAAGATAGTATTTTTGGTCTTTTGTCTTACATAAATCAAGGTGATGGCACTCATCTAGAAAGGACACATCACCAAAAATTTCTTCTGATAACCAACAACTAGTTTATATAATTTTCCTAAGGAAAGTAAAAGGAAAAGAAAGAAAAGGAAAGGAAGAAGAGAGAGAGGTGGGAAGGAAAGAACAATCCATAATCCTTTTATCAGACAAATATCAGTTCACACTCTTGCCTCATATAAAAACATGTTTCACATACTACATATTAGTTTGGCTTTCATAACATAAATCTATGCTGCTGATACACCTAGATTTTAATTCTTTTGTAATTAGCAAATGTGTTCTTGTGGAAGAGATAATGAAGTATTGGCCATTTATAAAAACTTTAAAATATCTTACATTTTCTCTAATGATTATATTAATTTTCATCTTAATGCCTAAGGAGTAAAGAACCCAAACAGCATATTTAAAATAATAATATAACCACAATACCATCCTAATCAATACATTAAACTAATTAAGCATAAACACAATTATGTTCCTATGGGTCATCAATTTTATAAATTACTTCAAAATAAATATCTAATTGAAAATAAAGATTGCATTTGTTAACAACTATCAATTTTTGAATTACCATTTTTTTATCTTACTAGAGGATTAGAAAAATGATGTCATTAAAAGTATCTTTTATTTTTTTAAAATTTTAATAATATTTATTTTTTAGAAAAGTTAACGTGGTTACATGATTCATGTTCTTACTTTCCCCTTCACCCCCCACCCCCCCATAGCCAATGCGCATTTCCACTGGTTTTAACATGTGCCATTGATCAAGACCTATTTTCAAATTGTTGATAGTTGCATTGGTGTGGTAGTTCCAAGTCTACATCCCCAATCTTGTCTGCCTCAAAATTATCTTTTAAAAGGAGAAAACCTCCTACTAATCTTTGTCATAACAGTAGAGATACAGCCTAGATATTCCTTGTTAAAATCAATGACAACAGAAACCAAAATACAAAATAAAGATGACCATCATATGACATAGATTACATATCATCAACTTATAAGAAAACTTGGAGAATTGCAAAAAAGAAAGAAATTGTCAGTATTGGCCTCCATGTGGGTAGAAGGGGTATCCGTGTGATTAAGAATATCAGTGCTTTAAAGTATGAAAGTTAATGAAGAGAAAGCTTTTCTTAGATATTTACTATATAGAAATAAAATAAAATGAATTATAAAAATACATTAGAACTATAAGTTGTTACATTTAAGAGGCATATAGAGTTGCAGAGAGGTTAAAGGATAGATATAAGAATCAAGAAGGCTTAGGTTTAAATCTTGCCTTTGCAGAGTATCATAGCTGTGTGAGTAAAGATAAGGTACAAAATAAATGTAATAGCAGACTTTATGAGCTGCCAGAGACTGCTCATAAAGTCTGCTATTACATTTATTTTGCCAATCTCATTATCCTCATCTGTAAAACAAAAGGGTTGAAATAGATACCCTCTAGGATTACTTCCAGCTATAAATCTATTGTTATAAACCTACATTTAAATTTAAAATATTCCCTTTCATGGTTATGTGTTGGGAGTGGAGTTGCCAGTCTGGGAGCTCAAAGCATAAGAACTTTTTACTCATGTATTTCATAACAAATGTTTCAGCCAGAACATGAAGAAAACTCTAGGAAGCTTTGGTGGAGGGGATGCAAATGTGGTGGGAACTATCATTTGTTGATACTCAGTTAAGCTATGAGCCCAGTTGTGTCCTGATTACTCCTTGAGAATAAGGATGGCTTCCTTTATTATATTTTTATCTTCATCTCCTATCATTGTGCCTGCCATCTAGTAGGCATTTAATAAATGTTTATTAATAGATAATTCTAGGGATTGTCCTTTTTAACATTTTTACAAGAAAATCTACTACAAATATTTTATGCAGCAAGGACATTTTTTTCCTTTTTTTTTTTTAAATCTTACCTTCTTTCTTAGACTGATACTAAGTATTGTTCTCAAGGCAGAAGAGTGGTAAGGTCTAGGTCTAGGCAACAGGGATAAAGTGACTTGTTATAGGTCACACAGTTAGGAAGTGTCTGAGTACAGATTTTAACCCAGGACCTCACCACCCCTCAGGATTGGATTTCTATCCAGTGAGTCACTCATGGACTTTTATCTCTTTACTAATAAGGCGACCTAATTATTGGACCCTTTGTCAAAAAGTTATACATTTTTATTTGTGAAGGAAGGTGACCTAGTTATAATTAATTTCAAACTGTATAACAATATGAAAATAATAAAAAATAATCTGGTTCTGGTTAAAACAGAGTCATAGATAAGTGGAATTGAATACGAATACAATACACAGTTTTAAATGGCCACTTTTAATTATGGGTAGGACAGATTGAATCACAGGATACACAGGCATGAATAAGTTGTGATTATATCAATCTTATTAAATTATCTTTCTGCCCAAACCTTTGAATCCTTCTAGTTACCTGATTTAAAAACCTCAGTTCTTTCTCCTAACACATCTAAGTTTCCAAATCCTATTTTGTATACCTCCATCATATCTGTTGAATGTGTTAAGGGTTTTTTCCTTCTATTAAATTAGTTACCCCCTATTTCAGGCCTTCATCATTTCTCTAGTTGATTATTGAAATAGCCTCCTAATTTGTTTTCCTGCCTCTTATCGTGTTCCTTCTATAATATATCCTCCATATAGTTCCAAAATGATTTTCCTAAAGTTCAGTTCTCACCATGTCACTCTTCTAATCATTAAATTCAAGTGGCTCCTTATTAACTCTCAGATTAAATATTATTTCATTATTTTAAGCTCTTTTTAGTTAAGTATGTTTTCTCTTTCTTCCATAGCTTCCTATGTTTCAGGTACTGTGCTAAGTAATGGGGGTAAAAAAGAGTCAAATGATTGTCCCTACTCTTAAGAAGGAATTTGCAATTCAATAGGATAGGCAATCTTTCATTAGAAAAACATAAATTTCCTCAATCAGATTTTCACTGAACCTTTCCTCTTTTATGGACCAGGTCACTCCAAATCTAGATGATGTGCCTAACAAAGACAAAAACAATGCTTGCTTTGAAGATGGATCCTTTTCTATAAAGATTAGAGGTCACCAAACTGCAAGAGTCTCTGTCCAGTTAAATGCCTTAGGTACTGGAAGTGATTACCTTACTACTCAGTTAAGCCCTTGAGAAACTAATTTTCAGGAGCTAGATTTTGAAGGAATTGATGCATATTCATATAATTTCACCAATAATGATGTCATTAATAAAAATCCCCCTACTTAATCATTCTGGGACAAAACCTATTTTTATGCTACCCTGGTGTTTTATGCATTAGAGTTTTAGAAAATGGAGAACATGCAAACATTCACAACCAATATCTGTCAACCAATCTCTTAGTTGAAAGAAGCTTACACCTACATATATCATAAGTTTAGAAGAATGATAAAAGATATAAAAGATAGTTTTATACCACCTTTAATAAGGCGACAGAATGCTCCTGAGAAATCTTTGTATTCATGAAGAAATCAAGGGGAAACTACTCTAAGATTCATTAGGGAAAAACTAAGCAACTTGCCAGTTTACTACATGGTCCCAGTAATTCTTGGAAGCCCTGTAAACACAATGCTTTGCAATAACCTATTTCCCATCATAAAATTAGTTGGTCTCTCTTACACCAGGCTTCCACTACCTTTGACTTCATGAGACTTCTAAGACAGTAAGATTACTTGTCAATTATTTAAAACTACTGGATCTACACAATGAATCAGAAACAAACTTTATAAAGAATCACCTCTATAGTAGACTCCAAAAACTAAACAAATGATAGGAGAGGACTAAATCAATAGGCAACGACTTTTCTGCCAAATACTTTGGCTCTAGTGTCTTCTGGGGTATAAATATACTTTCCAACTCATGGTACCACTTTAAGTGAACCTGGCCTCTTTATATATTCAAATTTAGGTATGTATTGAGGCAACATTTGTCTGTTAATTATAGATATTTTGCTGTTATGTATATTTGTTTACTACATGGAGTTGCATGTACTGCTATGACATAGATAGGCATTATAACTGGCATGTAATTTAAACCTGTAGCCACTGGAGCAGAATATTAAATAATGCTTTGTTTTGATCTATATCAATTGCATATATAATTGCTATTCATCTGTTGTGAATGGCACCAATGAGGTGCTAGTTTACCTTTTCTGTTAAGTGGATGATATGTCACTTGGTATGTAATTATAGATATCAGATATCCTATGACACATTTTTTCCAGGTATTGAAAAATTCAAAATCCTGGAGAGGTATTTCCAGATTAACTAAGTATTTTGTAATACATGGGTTATAGATAGCCCAAATCTGTTATCAATAGTAGAAGTTGCTAGAAAGAATAATTTCCACTTTTCTCAACTGGAATTTGAAACTAAAGGATTATGAGAGACCAGTGTAAGAAGAGAAAGGTCTAGAACTTCAAAATATATGCCCACAGGAGTTAGCTGTAAGTAAAGAATGTTGTTACCTTGAATTGAATACAAACATGAGTAATAAGTTTTCTCTGGTTTACTAATTTCCTTAAGGAGTGATCTCCCTGGAAAGAAATTAGTTTGAGTGAATGTTCATGACTTACCATACTCCTAGAACACAGTAAATTTATCCATTCTCCACCTCCTCTCCCTCATTTGTCAACACTGTTTGGAGAATAAATATAACTTACATCATAAAACTCCTGGCTTTTTTTGGATTTTTATGGTTGTCTGTACTTTTATAATAGGTTTTGTCTCCAAGTAAAAATTAGCTAAATTTTATTGAATTCTGAGGACAGGTTTGTTCTATTAATCAAAAGGTAATGCAGGTATGGATAAGGACAAAATTGACTTTGTATAGCTAATTGATGTAGAATTGAAAAGGAAAAACTCTGTGCCTAAAGTAAGTTCTGTGGTGACACAATGAAGCTTTGCCTAGAATGGACTTTTCCTCTTCTTGTCTAGTGAACTCCTTCCTTGATTGCTAAACTTAATTAGGCCTTCCTCTCTAAAATCTGTTACTTTCTCATAATTCTGTAGGTAAAAGGGATTTTTCTTCTTCTTCAAATTTCTCACATTTTGCCTGTTTTCCTCTTTAATGCTAAACATACTTTTATTTGTGCCACAGTAGTTTGTATAAATGCAGCTCTCCCCTATTTGATTATAATCTCAATACATGAAAGATAATAACATATCTATCTTTATACCTACAGCCATCAGTACTGAGCTATATATGGTGTGTATATAGAAAGTTGTAAAAATAGTTTTGTGTATTCAGGAGATATTTACAAAATAATCCTTGAATCAAATGAGCCCTGATGTTTAATTTTTATCAATCTTGGCCTAATATTTTCCTAATCTTGACCACATGAACTAGTTCTGCATTGCAGAGCTGGTTTTAAATGTTTCTGAATTTGTAAAGTAAAGCAATGAGCATTCTTATTTCTTCTCTATGTTTAGATAGCCAGATAAAAATACGAACTGGATACTGCATTCATTATAATGTGTAACCCAAGATAAATAATAAAAGCTGGCATAAGAAATCTCAAGGAAGGCACCAAAGTGTAAACTAATCGAAATAAGCTCATCAGATATTAGTATTTTCTTGACATTTCAGCTAGATGTTGAAAACCAGCATGATTCTCTCTTTTAGAGATGGGGCATGTTCAGGAAAGTTGCCAGCACTGAAAGTGCCTTAAAATGAAATTTTTCTCTCTATTCCATTTTTTTATTTTAATGTATGCCTCAGATGTTGCTTTCTTCAATGCAGATCAGAATTACATTTGCATGCAGAACTCAAGTGGTTGTATCTATTTTCTTCAGTAATGGTTCTGATATAATCTTCCTTCTCAGACGCATTAACTGCAAAGCATCTTTTCAAGAAGTTCAGCTGAGGTACCTCTACTCGGATATGATGTTCAAAATGTACAGGCCTTTGATCATTTCTATTTTACATAGCACTTCCCCACCTGACACAGTGTATTGCCCGGGTTACTCTTGAGTTAATCCATCAGTAAATGCAGTCAGAGCAGCTTAATTTGAAACAAAATGGATGATGTTAATAAGCTTAACTTCTATGCAATGCAGTTTCATTTAAAGCCATTTCTCTGGGACTCTGCATTAGTTTTCCTTTTGGAAGTGTGCAAATCTGTAAACTTAAGACTTTATGGAAAGCATAAACCTTTGGCTTTACATTTGGGAATATTTATTGTGATTAGGCTAAAAACCTGTTAAAGAAAGTACACATTTTATAACCAGAAAAAGCTTGGATATCAAGCAGACAAAAACAGAATATTTGTAAAATAAAAACAAAATTAATATATTTTCATATATCACATAATTCATTGTCATTGATTTTTCAAAACTGAAATATAGATCATTCCCTGATGCAGAATTTTTTTTCATTTCATATAAAATGGGGAAAATATAATTATTGGATTTCTGCTACTTAATAAGCAGGGTCAAACATAGCTACACTATAATTAAGAAAGCTGATTATTTAATGTAGAGTAGTATTCCATTTGCTGCCTTTTATTTAAAAAGTGATGCAATACTGACATAAAAATTGTTATGTGTGATATTGGTTTTTATATGGGATCCATAGTCAATGTTAGTTTTAAGTACAACAGATATTGATTCTGAGTATGAATGCAGATAATTATAGAGAAGGGCCAAATTTACAGTTTTTAAATCTTTTTTTTTAAATTAAGATGCTTAAGGAAAATATATTTGCTAACAGAAGTTAATGATGAGTATTTACTTACTCATTGAAAAGTAAATTCCAGATTTAAATCAAATAAATTGATCTAAACAAAACCTTTTGATTTGTGATTTCTCTGTTAAACTCACTCATTTAATATTCAATTATATAGTACTGCCTGTAGTAGTACACTACACTACACTAGATACTCATGAAAAAAGACAAAACAAAGCCCCTGATTTCATGGAGGTATTTCATTCTGTTTTACTTATTGTTATATAGATATTGCGGAATGGAATATGTTAAGACTAGCAGCATAGTTTCATGGCACTATGAATGATATAAGGAAAGGCAGGAGTATAATCATTCCAAAATGGTGGGAACAACTAGAACTCTGTGAAGGAGGTGGCATTTTATTAGATTTTGGAGATGAATAGGATTTTAATATGTAAACATGGGGAGAGGGCAAATTCCTGATGAAGTAAATGAAGTACAGAGGCAGAAGGGTAAACAGAGAGGATGGAGTCCAATTTAGCTGGAGTAAATGTACAGGAAAGACATGAGATAAAGAATGGAAGGAATTCAAATATTATATTGTTTAGTAAATTATGGAGTGTCAGTGGCAGGTTCTGATTTTGTGGCTACATCAATACATATTCTATTGTAATGATGGGATTCGTGCAAGGGGAATGGGAAAAAAGGAGCCAGAGAAGGAGTTGTTGACAGTTGGTGATAGTTGAGACCAGAGAAGATTCTAGGAGATTCTCCGGAAGAAGGAGGAGAGGAGAGGGGTTCTGATGGAGGACTTTGAGGAGAGAGGAGGAGGACATCCCAGCTCAGATCCAGTCCTGAGGGCTTCCTGAGGACCCTGATTCCCATTGCATCTTATCCATCAAGACTTCAATCATTGAGTTAGTTAAGTTTTTGGACTCCATTTTGGGAGCTATCTCTTAGTCTCCTTCACCCATTATCGAACCTTGCTGAGAGACCCCCTTTCAGTCAAAACTTACAATTATAGAAAAGGATAGAAATAGAAACAGAAGGAGAAGGGGCGGGGGAAGAAGCTTGGGAATGGGAACACCAAAGGTTCCCTCCCAAGTGACAGACCTCATAGAAATAAAGAAGAGGGCACCCCAAAATCACTCTGCCCTTCTTCCCTTTCCATAACCCCTTAATTGCTAATAGTAAAAGCCATTCATTAGTCAGATAGCATTCCAGAGTACCTGAGAGAAAACGAGGGGGAGGGGAACCAGAGCTTGGTCTGGCTGCCTCCATCTTGAAGCCAGACCACCCGCTGTAAAGTTGACTGATATTGAGGGAGGCTTGTCTGAACCCTGCTCTCATTCAGAATCAGATTGGGGTATCAAATACCTCATCTTATAGGGAAGCCTCACCCACAACTCCTATGGGGTGGCACGACCATCCAGTTCACCCAGTTTTGGGGTGACAACCCCTTAAAGTCTCACAGAATATATTCGGCCCCAGGGGAGAGCTGGAGGAGAAAGTCACCTCATAGACTCTCTCAATTTCTCCTCTATCAAAACATTGGTTTCTGGCTCTTTTCGTTATTACACAGGTCAAGGAGACATTAATGCATTTTTGATAATCTGATTCTGTTTGACTACCTGTTACTATTGATTACTTTTGAATTTCTCTAACTATATGTTGAAATTTTATTAAAGTAGGATTTTATCTAGGGTAATCTTAGTCATGGTAAATTTCATCCACATTTATGTCTTGACTGTTTAGTGATAACTAGCACAATATACTCTGAGAAATAATGGTCCTATGGCAATCAGCCTGAGTATTAAAGTGCTTGAAGATATTGGCAGGGGACAATTTAGAAGGAAAGACCAGAGAGAGATACTAATGTCATTGAAAAAAAATGTAATCATAAACCTAATCTATTGCAGTAAGGATGACAAGAGGGCACTAAAGACAGAATTATGAAACTTAAAAGGAGACAGATCATTGAGAAAAAATAACCAAGAAGTGTGTTAGAAAAAGTAATGGCAAAAAGGAGTTTGTTCACTGCTTTTCTTGATAATATAAATTCTTGATGCATGTGGCCCAAAGTGGAGTAACAAGTGATATGGAGTCATGTTAGGCAGTTTCCAAAGTCAGAAATAAAGGAAAGTCTAGGGGAAATTGTAAAGGGATGTCAAAGAAAGAAATTTGAAAAGATAAAGGTGTCAAACCCATGTCCTTGTGGCCTTTCCTGGTGTGGCCCTAACTAAAACAAAATGTAAATGGAATATATTTAATAAAATCAATAAAAATATAAAGAAATAGAGATAATGTTAGTTTGTGGTTTTCTAAGTTAATATAGGTCCCATTTTTATTTGAGTAAGTTTAAAATTGGGATAGGAAATGAATAAAGCAGATTGGCCATAATACTGATTTCATTGAAAATGAAGATTATGGAAGAGGCAATATGGACATATGGCTTGTATCTAAGGCTATAAAATAAAAGAATTAGAGAATCTGTAATAATAGAAGGTCAAAAGGCATGACATGCTCCATTATCAGAATTCCAATAATAAAGGCTTAATACAGTTTAGCTTCTCCAAGGTCCCTAAATTTGGATTTCTTATGTTTTGTAAGATGTCTTCATGATACCTCAATTATTCTTTGTGCCATTGATAATGTTTCAGAGGTTGCAACACTCATTTTAAAGAACAAAGTCATGTGTTCTTAATAAGGTAATCCTTAAATCAATGTAACATTAGTGTTTTATTTATTCAAATGTTTCAGAGTCTGAATCTTCCCTTAAAATACATTCAAATGGATGCTGTGAAAGCATGAAGCATGAAAATACAAAATAAAAAATTGAATATCTTATTGAGACCAACAGCACTGAACAAGAGAAAAAGAATATTTAATAAGTTTACAATCTAATAAAAATTAGATTGTAAACTTAGCTTAATATTTATGTTATAGATTAAGCTATAGGTAATAACTAGCTGTATAATTGGTAGTAAATTTGATTCTTTAATTTATTTCAATATGAAAAGATGTGATTTGCTTAGTCAACCTGGTTAATAAGGATTTTGCCCTCTATTTCCCCACATTCCTAGGAATGCTAGTTAACAACATCTGAATTCAGGTTTCTTAGCAACACAGTCTGTAAAATCTGCACTTTGCTGTCTCTTGAGTCCTTAAAATAATTCAACCATCTTTCTGTGCACCCATCTGGACTAAAAACTTTTTAATTTAGAAAAATGAATTAAATGATTTTGTATAATAATGATTGACTAATGTAATAATGAAAACATATATAACAGAGTTCTGTTGATGTCAAATTTTAAATGGCTTTTATCCTGGCTTTTATGAGTTAGATATTTTAGCTTTTCTCAAACATAAAAATGGCATAATGTAGCTTTTTGGTGTCTTTACTTGGAAGCATTACTATTCTAAAAATGAACACTGTTGATCGACTTTTATGTAAATTCACATTTGTTATTCTATTAAAATATTTAAATAGATAGGGGAGACAAGGAAATCACAAAATCAGCATTGGTAGGCAATTCAGTTGGCAAACTGAAATGCAGAATATTGTCCTCTCATCATAACAAGTAGATGAAATGTACAGGGTGGGCAAATAGCAAGATAAAAAAGTGTTTATTGATCTGAGTATGGGAAATATATTTGATAATGGTTTCCCTCGGTATCACTTGGTTTTTAATCTTAACCAAACCATGCATCACAAATTCAACCTGATTGGGACCATTATAAATCCTCTGACTAGAATAAAATGTCACAGGTTGCAAAGAGACTGGGTGGCAAACTAATATTAGAGAATTTTGGTGGATCCTTAACTGTGTCTAGTGTGGAGACTCCCATCTACACCCCTCCCCAAAGGAATGACATATAATTTATTCAGTACAATAATGGGAAGTAAATGTGTTTTCTTGCTCAGTTAAAATAGTCTCTCAAGCATAATACATGATATTGATTGTTGTGTTCTTCAAAAGTCAGGACAATGCTGAAAATTTTTTCAGTTACTAAATTGCAATGCAATTTGCTGTGTCAGCAAAGAAGATACATTGATGCTTGGTGACTAGGCAAGGCCAAGTCAAGGCCAAATTCCAAAGTAGGTGATTAATCTTTGCTACTCCCCTGCTCTTTGGTTATTTCATACCTTTACAATGCTTGTCGCTAAACATCCCATTCAAATGTCTTTTCACTGTCATCCTATCCTTTTCCTATCATCAGATATTTCCCCCTACATGTTCTTCTTACAATCTCCCTGCTCTATACTTAAAACAATCCATGGAGTCAATAAACTAATATATTTTCATCTGTGATAATGATAAAAAGTTGGATATCTGGTCCATTTCAAAAACATACAATTTAACTGGTTTTCTTGCACACACACATCCAGCTTCCTTGACCAAATCACATTGTCTCCAGATTTCTCAAAATCAATGACAATCATTTGCTTCCAAGGACCATCTCTGACCATATCTGAATGCCCTTTAGCCATAGCTTACTTTCTTCTGAATATATTACTTGCCTTCATCATGACATCAAATTCCCTAGTATCTCCCTATTTTTAGGAGAGGCATATATGAGAGGGTGTTAGGAAACATATCATGTAAAGATAACTTGAAAAATACCATTTTTTTAGCCTGGAGAAGAAAAAACAGCAAGGCCATGATTTCAGTTGTCAAATGGTTGGTGGACTATTGTCTTAAGGATGGATTGGGCATAACCTAGGCATTTGATGGAGGCAGTTCAAATTGGCTTGTGAAAAAAATTGATTGTAAAATAAAATTTTCAGTGTATGCATTTATGCCTCACAAATTAGCCAAAGTTATAAATCAATGTTAATACTTCATAATACACTTAAAAGTATATCATGTTTACAGTTTCTTTTTCCCCCCTTTTCAGAAAGCTGGTTCTTTAACATTTACCAGTAGACCTTTGTTATTATCTATCTATCTTTCTCCTGAGAGCAAAACTAGGAACAATAATTACAAGTTGCAAAGAAGTTTTAGATTGACATGAGGACAGTTTTATCAATTGACAGATTATTGACCTTTAATAGTGGTGGCTTCCCATTTAGTTGATATCTTTTTTTATTATGTTCCTCATAATCACATATAGATATATTTTTAATAATAATTTTCTAACATTTTTATAAACCATTTTCTCTCTCTCCTTTTCTTCCTCCCTTATCCCCAAGACATCAGGAAATATGAAATAGGTTATACATGTACTATCATGCACATGTTCAGTTATGGGTAAGATTAATTGTGTTATGAAGTATCAACTAACTTCAGGACTTTCCTATCTGCCAATTTAATCACCCAAACTCTGACTTCATCCTCCACTACATGCTTTAAGTTTCCTTCTTGAATCTATAGTCTTGTCTAGGCATTAGCTGCCCCTGATGGTGGCATAGTATTTGATGAAATAAGGAACCTTAACAAATGCTGTTGAATATTCTCCAACTTTCTGATTTGATGAGGAAACTAAGATCAATAGAATTATCGTGATTTGTGCAAAATTCTAAAAAGAATAAATGGCAGAGTCCAGACTAGAATTTAGTCTAGTGTACTTCTCACTACAGCAAACTGCCTTATTATTTTAAATCCATTTTCACTGAACTTCTAAATTAAATAGCAAAGAAAAATATCAAATCAAATAAGGGCCACCAAGAAGAGGAAATAGAACAGGAGGCAAAATTAGGCATAGATAGATATCAAGAAACATTGTTTGGCACAGGGAGTAGTAGGCATGAGAAACCTAGAGTAAGTCAGAGTCAATCTCTGTTGGTTACTAGTATAAGATAATGGAAGAGTCAATATCATTCTCCTTTTCCTCCCTAGCAAGCCTTATCTTGTCTTTGAAGAGATGGGACAGAACACAAGATTGCTGAACTCTGGTCATACCTTTCTATTAAAGGATAATCATAAAAATCTTTCAGAAAGCAACTGCACCTGACATGTGGACCTTCATCTTGTATGGAGCTTTAAAGAGATAAAATGCATTTGGCTTTTGCTTTCATCCATCAGACCTCTGCCTCCACGGAGACTTTGATTACTGTTTGTTAATAACATAAAAAAAGTGAAGCTGGATAAAGGTGTTGGTGAACACACACACAGACATATACACATTAGTGTTAATAAAGGATACATTACAGTCTTTTTATTTAGAAGTTTTTATTTCCACTATATTCTAACTACTGTGTGACACCTATTTATATCTTCAAGTAAATTGGCTAATTTCTGTTTTCTTTTTATGAACAAATTATTCTATTTCAGAGTAACATACCAAGGCATATGTCTATGTTTCTTTGATTTTCTGGGCTCAAGTTCTTCATGTCTAAGCCACAATTCAGACTACTATAAGTTATTATTTTATCAGAACTCAGTATGGGAATTCCCTCAACCCAAGAGCATACTATTGCTTTTAACTTGTAGTCTTGTAGTCTTAGAGAGTTGACTGAGGATCACAAAAGAGAAGTGGCTTGTTCAGAATCACATATAGCTCATGATTTTCACCAGAAAGATGAGAAGATAGGTCATCCATCTTTGAAGTACATTGTTTCACCACTATGCCATCCTCAACAATGTATTAATTGATAAGAAGGGAAATATTCCCAGTATGATGTGGCTATTACAGATAAAGGAATAGTCTGAATAGGAAACCAAATAGCTTATTTTGGACTTGTCCTCAGCCCTCAAGCTATAATACACAACAATTTGTAGCAAAGTGTGTATGCAAACATAAATATACATATATTCTTTTATTTCTTTTAAATTTGTATTACCATCTGATGCTCTTATATTATTTATGTTTCCAAATTATAGCATATTCCTCTGTCTCTGTCTCTGTCTCTTTCTCTGTCTCTCTGTCTCTCTCTCAATGGCCATTCTTTATAAAAAGAAATAAGGAGTGAAAAACTTTAACAATATTCCCCCAAAAGTAAAAAAAGTAATTTAAGGTTTCCTGAATATTGGTGTGCAAATACTTCATTCCAAATTTATTTATCTTTCATAATAAATGTGTTAGTGATCCTAAAATTTATTTTTTGAGATATGGCACTCATTTCTAATCAATAGGAAAAAATATAAAAAAGGTATAACTGTAAAACTATTAAGCAATGTAACTGAGTACCTAGAGACAGAATTAAGGTCAAAGAAAATTGAAGAATGTATGTAATCTAAAATATGATTAAAATAAGCTGTATGAGCTTTTCTCCTAACTAGAGATTGCTTTCTTATCATCATGTTCCAGTAAGATGGTCTAAAAATAGTGCTTTACAGCCAGATTCTACATATTCCATCAGAAAATGAAGGAATAATCATGGGGAAAATAATATCAAAGAGAAATATTACTTGGATTTACATATACAGATCTCTTGCTCAGAACAGTTTTAATTTTTATTTCATTTGAGCACTTTTCAGCTTCAAAATAGCTATAAAATATATCAGAAATAATTTATTTTTAAAAATAAATATTGATAAGTTCTTAACCAATTTTAGTTTAAAGTAACTCATCAAAGTTTCCATTATTTCCACAAACTCTACTACTATATTTATGAGTCAAATTTCATCCTTATATGAAGAAAAACATGATAAAAATTAAATCATTCCCATAAACTGAAATATGATAACACCAACTACATGGTGATTATATAAATATCCTTGACCCTCAAACTTCAAAAGAAAAAAAAAGAGTGGGAGATATAGAGTAACTACAAATCTGAATCTACAAGAAAAAATAAAGAACCTTCCCTCTCTCAACATAAACAGAGGGAGAAACTTCATAAATTAACTTCAGAAAACTTTAATACTGAGAGATCCAATTCAGAGTCCCCATCCCTAAGTAACTATACAAGCAAATAAGTTTATTGACTTTTTGCCTAGCTTTAGGGGTCCTCCTCAGCAACAATTCTGTCTAACTCTATACTTACAGACTACACACAACACATGCATACATATACACACTCCCTGCACAGAAATATGTATGTGCACTTATACACATTCCATGCACATAGCACAGGCACATGCACACAACATACTTATACACACAAGAAACAAATGTTGATTATGCCTATTCATATGAAGGAAAAAGAAAAAGGCAGCTGGAAGAACTGTGCAGTGCTTGACACTAAATTGCTTGAGTTATCTGGCTAATCACATTATTTGTTAGGTGTAGCTAAATTCCAAGCCAATGGCTCAAAAATGTAATTTCATGGTTCAACATAGATAATATAAAAAGCAAACTTTTTCTTCTTTGGCCTTGTTCTAAGAAACAACAAATGTCAAGTACTACCATCCTACCTATCAGACTAATATCCCCAAAATGGAAAATTGTGAATGCTCAATGGGATTTAGTAAAACTGGGAGACTAATACACTATTGATGGAGCTGTGACCTGACATGACCATTCTAAAGAGTGATTTGGAGCCATGATCAAAAGGCCATAAAACTCTGAGATCCTTTGATGTGCTAATACAACTACTAGATCTTTATCCAAAAGAAATTAAAGAGAGAGGAAAATGAACTACTTATATCAAAATATTAATAGCAGTTCATTTTGTGGTAGCAAAGAGCTGGAAACTAAAAGGTTTGTCCATAAACTGGAGAGTGGCTAAACAAGTTGAGGAATATGATTGTAATGGAATATTATTGTCATAAGAAATGTTAAGATGATCTCATGAAACACACACACACACACACACACACATACACACAGGCTGAAAAGATTTATATGAAGTAATGCAAAGTGAAGTAAGACAAACCAGGAGAACATTGTACACAGTAACAGTAATAATGAACAATGATGAATTATGAATGAATTAACTATTATGAGCATTACAAGGATCCAGGACAACTCCAAAGGACTCGTGCTGATGGATATGGCTTTTCATCATGAGTACTAGTGTAAGAAATGTGTATCTTTTTTTACAACACAATGAACAAGGAAATATGCATTGTATAATGACATGCATAATAAGGTGAGATGGGAATGAGAAAGAACTTGAATAGCAAAATGTCAGAAAATGAATATTAAAAATTATAACAACACGTAAAAAATTTTAACTTAAGAAAAAGGAAAAAACATCAAGTAACCTCCTGTAGGTATGGGAAGACTGTGGACTTGGTCTTTAATTGGTTACTTAACAAGCTATTGACCTTAAATTTCTACAAAAGTATAATCTTAATCTGATTAACTAGTTATTCACAGTGTTTGAAGAAATAACATCATCCTATACCAAGATAAATTCCAAATGGGTAAATGACTTAAATATAGGTCATATTTGTGGGAAAGGAAGGAATTTAAGACCAAGAAAGAAATAGAGCACATTACAAAATGTAAAAAGAATGATTTTGATTACATCAAATAAAAAAGTGTTTTTACAAACAAACCAATGTAACCACAATTAGAAGGAAAGCAAGAAGGTGGGAAAATTTTTTTATAACCAAAGTCTCTGACAAAGGTTTAATTTCTCAGATATATAAGGAACTAAGTCAAATTTACAATTTTACATTCCCCAATTGACAAATAGTCAAGGAATTTCAATAGACAGTTCTCAGATGAAAAAAATCAAAACTATCAATACTCACAAGAAAAAGTGTTTTACATCCCTCATGATCAGAGAAATGCAAATGAAAACAACTCTGAAGTAGAACCTTCTACCTAGCAGATTGGCCAATACGGCAGCAAAGGAAAGTGATAAATGTTGGAAGGGATGTGGCAAAATTGGGACACTAATGCATTATTGGTGGAGTTGTGAATTGATACAACCCTTCTGGAGGACAACACTAAGGAACTTATGAGAAAGAATGCTATTCACATCCAGAGAAAGAACTGTAGGAATAGAAATGCAGAAGAAAAATATATGATCAGTATGTGGTTCAATGGGGATATGATTGGGGTTTTGGCATTAAAAGATCACTCTACTGCAAATATGAAAAACATGTAAATAGGTTTTAAACAATGATACATGTATAACCCCATGAAATTGCTTGTCAGCTCCAGAAAGGGGGAGGGAAGAGGGGTGGGAAAAATCATGACTCATGTAACCATGGAAAATATTATAAAGAAATTATACCCCCCAAAAAAGAAATCACATCAGTTCTATAGTACTGCTAGTACAAATTATTTCATAATTTGTTTATTGAACTTATTTAAATGCAACTACTTAGGATTTAGAATAAGTAATTATAAAAGAAAAGAAAAAAATCCAAGGGACATTTGGGTTAAAATTCTAATGAGAACAAATTCCCCAAGTCTCAGAATAGTCATAAAAATTTTAGGATAAAGCTTTATTTTAAATGCAAAATTGTGGCACTGTAAATTGCTTTTAATAAGCTTAATATTTACTTTGTACATTATTATATTGACTGGGTATCCTCCAGAGAAGAAAAAAATAACAAAGAGCTAATATTAAATGATTTTCCTGAAAAAAATCAGTACTTCAATCTTATGGAACAGAAATAATGTTTATTCCTATGTTTAAGTTTATTATGTTAAAAATATATAATATTTTGGCTTTATATCCTCTAGACATAATTTTACAGTCCTGGGTTTTAGAAGGCAAATCAATGAAAATTAAGTTCTGGCAAGTTAGAGAAGTTAAAATGTATGAGCTCAGAGATTATGTCTACCATTCAAGGACCTGCCTGACATTTCAAAGATGGTTATTTCCAGAGATTTGCCAAATATGATAAATACTTCATGTCATTAAAAACTCACAAAGATTGTCTAGAAGGACGTGAGAAGTTTATAATCTGAATTATGGGGGGATATCATCATATAAAATAAAAAATATTTGAAATCTTTAAATCATTTTGGGATTTAATATGTCTATATTATTTTTCCACTATTTTCTTCATCTAAACTAGGCTTAGCAAAAATGTGGTGCATGTGTATAACTGACACTCAGAGATCTGCACTGTTCTGAACTAGACCTTGCTTTAGGCAATAGATGTTTAATGAATAAAACATAAATTGACAGTATTTTGAGGCTTACTATTTACAAGAAATTTAACTATTCATTAATCCTTCCAAACTACTAAAAATTTTGGAGTAGGAAGGCCTAGGTATCATCCTGGCTCATACACCAGTTGTGTGATCATAGACAAATCACAAGATTTGAATTTGTGTTTCTCCCCTTTGAAATGGAAAGATGAGCTGTCCAACTAATGCCATATATTTGTTATGTCCATTAAATAAAATTATGGATACAAAACTTAATTGAAAGCTGTGAATTATTTTATAAACCCATGGGACATTTTACATATTCTTTATCAAATACTTCATGAATATAAGTTCTGAAGTAACAAAATTTTTGATTATAGTTAAAAGCTATAAGAAATAAAGTGCACTAAAAATAAAATGATGAATGTAAGTTGAATGATAATTACCTCAATTATTTTTCCAAGGTACCAGAATCCATTTTATATTGAAAGCCTAAAGCTTTTAGTTTTTACGTTGTTATTCATATAGAGGCATTTACTTTTGAGAAAACATTTACAATGACATTTGGTTCCAAATGCCATGATTGGAGTACTATGCAATACTAACAAATTTTCCCATCATTAAGATGAGGGTAGGCTTGGTATGAATATTGACCACTTTTTAATTTAACTTAATTTACAAAGAAAATTAAATAAAATATGTTGAGTCTTTGAGAGTTTAGAATCAAGCCTTTCAAGCCCTAAAACATATCATATTTTCAGGCACAAAAGACTCAAAGCAGTAACAGCAATAACCAACATGCTAATTTGAGTGATGACCCATAAGTCTATGATCACCCATAACCAGTCACATCCAAGAAGAGTAAAAGCCCAGGATATTATTCCTAATTTGTTAGTGTTGCTTGGTTGAGGGCATAAAAAGGGAGAAACATGGTAATTTTGTCTATAAAAAAGGTTGTGAAAGTTTGGCACAAAGGAAGGGACCTGAGGTGATGGATAACAAGTCCATAAGGATACTCTAGACCCATTGAAGCAAAAGCAGGCAGAAAAGAAATATTTATAGATCTGCCTCAGTCCCTGGCATGACTGGTCTTGACCTAGCAGGTCTGCAAATCAATGTCTAAGAACACCTGGCTTTCTTAATTGTCTCAGAATATCCTGACTAAATAATCACAAACCTTGAGCTCTATCTCAGGCACAAATGGCCTTCTGCACATCAGCTATGTTTTTGTACTCTTGTACTTCTAAAGAAATCCTTATGTCAGCAATAACAGGCCAAAGAGGACGTTAAAGATTACTATTGATGAAGTGTATGTACTCCTTTATGCAGCTGACACTTGTGTACTCTAATTGACACTGAAAAATGTATGTATCTGGCATGTTACCTTCTTGATATATCATTTTCCTTTGATCTTAGAGTGTAGAAACTCTATAAATATGGGACCTATAAGCTCAATAAAATGGAATCTATGATTTCACTCACAGACCCTAGGCTCCCATAACGCGACTCAATTGCCCCTGATAGATCTTGTGGGTCTCTCTCTATATATATATACTTTCACTCTGCTTCCTATCTCTCTGCACTTCTAATGCTCTCAGCTTGCCATTCACACTACTTCTCATTTTCAGGCATCTCTGCTTGCCAGGAGTTACTGAAACCTGACTCCCAGCTGATCATACCACTGCAATCAAATGAGGGTGGGGCTTTCCCTGAACTTCCATTACAGTTCCTCATGAACTCAGCAGATGGGCATTTCCTAGGCCCATTAAAAGGTGATAACTAGGGATACTAATTTACCTCTATCATTTATTACCTTTGTGACTAAGTCTCTTAGCTTCTTCAGTACTAAGTTTTCTATAATATGAAGGTATTATGAAAGAAAAGTCTCCCTACCCCCTTATATGAAGATTAGCTCTTAATGTTATCAATAGTCTTGAAATAATCGTAATTGTAATTCTAAGATAGTTAGCATGTCATGATTTTAGCAAGCTTTTGTGAATATTCTGGTATAAATATTAAGGTTTTGGATTAAGGAAATAAGTGCTTTGCATAGGACTTGGTGTCAACCCCACCCTTCAAAGTTGCTATATCAGGTACATTAACTTGTGATCCATTATATGTCAGGATGCCTGACCTTCAGTTTAGAGCCTGCTATCACTCAACACCACCCTCTCTTATCTTGTGCATCATTAGCCTCAGCATATCTGTTTCCTTCATTCCATCAAGTGATTCTTAATTCATGGCCAAATGACTTCATCTACACAGGAGGTTTACTGATTACATTAACCAATCCACATCTCTCTATTTTTTGTCACTGACCTGGATTATTTTTGTACTGGTAAAGAAGTTGCCTAATTCTTTGGGGGTACAAAAGAACGTCTCCCACAGTGAGCTGGGTCCTCTGGTCATGATCAGGGGTCCAGCTTTGTTGTGGGACTGATCCTCTCACAATAAACCTATCTTTATTTATGGCTTGGATATTTTGCTTATCATTTGTGTACCTGTGATTAGAAAAAGATTATGTAACAGTGTCAGATTACATGGCTCCTAAGATTCCTTCCAGATTTAATTCTATGACTCTTTGAAAACAACTGCTAAAGTTATCAGATATAAGAATTTAAAAAAAGAAAGAAAATAAAAATTCAAGTGAAAAAAGAGAACCAAAGAGATAAGTATGGGTAGATATTAATAATATAAATAAAAGAAGGCCAGCAAATGAAAAATGTTGTCATATTCATATTCTTATTTATGTCATAGTCAGAGTCACAAACTGACATACATTGCATTTTAAATCATGAACTAGAAAGGACTTATTGTTCCTTCAAGAGATACATAGCTATAGAGTTATGTTAAACAATGACTAAGTTTTGTGATTTTGTAGAAATGAAGAGTTTTATTATGGTGATCTAGGATTAGATAAATGACAATAGAAATTACAAATTATTATCCTTCTGGATCTTGGATTTAATGATAAAAGCAAATATGGCAAAGAAATGATTTGGAGACTGTTCCACACATTATGGAAAGTTGCAAAAATTCAACCATGCCCAAATGACTTTTTAGCTAGAATTATACATTTAAAACATAAGGTTTTTCATAAAAAAGAAAAATTCCTAAACAAGCAATAAGTAACTCAAGATATCTTTGAGATTTCAATAAATTAACTTCACTGGAATTGGAATACTATCACAGACAGGGTTGTACCCAAAATCAACTGGCCATAATATCAATTCTTCAAAATTTAAAAATAATATTTTAAAAGATATTTCATGGAAATGAGGGAAGATGAAAGGAAATAATAGTGATAACAACAAAACAGTATTTAAGGAGCGGTGGGGGAAGAGAGACTGATAGACAGAGAGACAGACAGACAAAGACAGAGACAGAGACAAACAGATTGAGAGAGATACAGAGATACAGAGAAATACACAGAGAAACAAGGGGAATAAGGTAGAGGGAAGCATATATTTAGCAAACATAACTAAAAAGGAATGGGATGGACTCACCTATAAAATGGAAGCAGATAAAATGGGTTAAAAACCAGAACCCCAAAATGTGTATTTTTACAAGTAACTTGAAACATGTAAGAAATAAAATGTATAAAAGGGATAGATATAAAAAGAGTATGGTTTTAAAAAATTTATTGGTAGCCATTAGAAAAATGAAACCACATGCTGTTACCTCCTCCTACCATCCTGGCTCAGCTCCAAATCACCAAAAGAGCAAGTGCCAATCCAGCTTCTCACTATTTATCCTTCTGTCTACATTATTATGCTTCCTGTCCATGTATGCAAGAGTGGAAGCCAGTTGGCTCTTGGGAAATGTAGTTTGAAAGAGCTCTAAATGTCCACAGGAAGTTTCGATCAGGGACCTCAAAATTAGTTCAAGGACTCCCAGATTTCCAATACCACATTTCCCCCTGAAGAACATGAGGGAGACTGGTCTCCTAAAAAACACTTATAAACATAATTAACTTTTTTTCTATAGAGGAGGGAAAGAATTATTTTCTTTTCTTTTATATTTTTTTATTTTTTTTAAACATTTATTAATATTCATTTTTAACATGGTTACATGATTCATGCTCCTACTTTCCCCTTCACCCCCCGCACTCCCTCCACCCATGGCCAATGCACATTTCCACCAGTTTTGTCATGTGTACTTGATCAAGACCTAATTCCAAATTGTTGGTAGTTGCATTGGTGTGGTAGTTTCGAGTCCACACCCTCAATCATGTCCACCCCAACCCATGCGTTCAAGCAGTTGTTTTTCTTATATGTTTACTCTCCTGCAGTCCTTCCTCTGAATGTGGGCAGCCTTCTTTACCATAAATGCCTCTGAATTGTCCTGGGTCATTGTATTACTCCTGGTACAGAGGTCCATTACATTCAATTTTACCATATTATATCAGTCTCTGTGTACAATGCTCTTCTGGCTCTGCTCCTTTCGCTCTGCATCTGTTCCCGGAGGTCTCTCCAGTTCACCTGGAACTCCTCCAGTTTATTATTCCTTTTAGCACAATAGTATTCCATCACCCGCATATACCACAGTTTGTTCAGCCATTCCCCAATTGAAGGACATTCCCTCCTTTTCCAGTTTGTTGCCACCACAAAAAGCGCAGCTATAAATATTTTTGTACATGTCTGTTTATCTATGATCTCTTTGGGGTACAAACCCAACAATGGTATGGCTGGGTCAAAGGGCAGGCATTCTTTTATAGCCCTTTGAGCATGATTCCAAATTGCCAGCCAGAATGGCTGGATCAGTTCACAGCTTCACCAGCAATGCATTAATGTTCCAATTTTGCCACATCCCCTCCAACAATCATTACTCTCCCCTTGTTTCATTTTAGCCAATCTGCTAGGTGTGAGGTGATACCTCAGAGTTGTTTTGATTTGCATTTCTCTAATTATTAGAGATTTAGAACACTTTCTCATGTGTTTATTGATACTTTTGATTTCTTTACCTTAAAAATTGCCTATTCATGTCTCTTGCCCATTTATCAATTGGGGAATGGCTTGACTTTTATACAATTGCTTTAACTCCTGTATATTTGAGTAATTAGGCCCCTGTCAGAGTTTTTCGTTATAAAGATTTTTTCCCAATTTGTTGTTTCCCTTCTGATTTTGACTATATTTTTTTGTTTGTACAAAAATTTTTTAGTTTAATATAATCAAAACCATTTAATTTACATTTTGTAATTTTCTCTAACCCTTGCTTGGTTTTAAGGTCTTTCCTTTCCCACAGATCTGACAAGTATACTATTCTGTGTTCACTTAACTTGGTTATAGTTTCCCTCTTTATATTCAATTCATTCACCCATTCTGAATTTATCTTGGTGTACGGTGTGAGATGTTGATCTAGACTTAATCTCTCCCATGTTGTTTTCCAAATTTCCCAGCAGTTTTTGTCAAATAGTGGATTCATGTCCCAAAAGTTGGGCTCTTTGGGTTTATCATACACTGTATTCCTGATGTCATTTACCCCAAGTCTATTCCATTGATCCTCCTCTCTGTCTCTTAGCCAGTACCATATTGTTTTGATGACTGCTGCTTTATAGTATGGTTTAATATCTGGTACTGCTAGGCCCCCTTCCTTAACATTCCTTAACATTTTTTTCATTATTTCCCTTTATATTCTTGATCTTTTGTTATTCCGAATGAAATTTGTTATAGTTTTTTCTAATTCAGTAAAGAAGTTTTTTGGTAACTTGATAGGTATGGCGCTAAATAGGTAAATTAATTTGAGTAGAATTGTCATTTTTATTATGTTGGCTCGACCTACCCATGAGCAATCAATGGCTTTCCAATTGTTTAGAACCAGTTTTATTTGTTTGGAAAGTGTTTTGTAGTTATTTTCATATAATTGCTGTGTTTGTTTTGGTAGATAGATTCCTAAGTATTTTATATTGTCTAGGGTGATTTTAAATGGTGTTTCTCTTTCTACTTCTTGCTGCTCTAGTGTGTTGGAAAT
>NC_058132.1:271933932-272054012 GCF_016433145.1 Gracilinanus agilis
TTTTTTTTAAACCCTTGTACTTCGGTGTATTGTCTCATAGGTGAAAGATTGGTAAGGGTGGGCAATGGGGGTCAAGTGACTTGACCAGGGTCACACAGCTGGGAAGTGGCTGAGGCCGGGTTTGAACCTAGGACCTCCTGTCTCTAGGCCTGACTCTCACTCCACTGAGCTACCCAGCTGCCCCCCTTATTGATATTTTTGATTTCTTTATCTGAAAATTGCCTGCAGGAAGCCAATAAGAGACTAGATAAAAATCTGAGACTCGTCTTTTGACCCCTTTTGTGATCCTTTTAATTTCTTCTTGAAAAGTATTATGACCTTATTGAAAAGCTTTAAGTTCCTATCAAACCTAAATTTAAAGGGTTAACACTGTTAAGACAGCAAGGAATTCTGCTGCCTGTTATAGCCAAGGCAAAGATACTCCCCAACTTGGCTTTCTGATAAGAAGCCAGTCAAAATTCAGCCTTGGCCTTGGTCTATTCTGAAGCCAATGTTTTGTGTTTTGATGTGATATAATTTGTAACTTCTGCGCATCTGCAAAGTTTCAGGGGGGGGTTCTTTTGTGTGAAATAAGTCTTGAAATATATATAATAAACTCCATGCTCCTGGAGCCAGAGCTAGAAGCATGAGGTAAAAGACAACTCCCTTGTCCTCTCCTTATTTCCTTATCAACTAAACTGTCTTCATCAGAGATGATAAAGAGATCTCCACAATTGCCTATTCATGTCCCTTACCCATTTATCAATTGGGGAATGGCTTGATATTTTTACACAATTGATTTAGCTCCTTGCATATTTGAGTAATTAGACCTCTGTCAGAGTTTTGTGTTATAAAGATATTTTTCCCCAGTTTGTTGTTTCCCTTCTGATTTTGGTTGCATTGTTTTTGTTTGTACAAAACCTTTTTAATTTAATATAATCAAAATTATTTATTTTACATTTTGTAATTTTTTCTAACTCTTGCTGTTTTAAAATTTTTCCCTTTCCCATAGATCTGACAGGTATACTATTCTATGTTCAGCTAATTTTCTTATAGTCTCCTTCTTTATATTCAAGTCCTTCACCCATTTTGAATTCATCTTGGTGTATGGTGTGAGATGTTGAACTAAACCTATTCTCTCCCATATTATTTTCCAATTTTCCCAGAAGGTTTTGTCAAATAGTAGATTTTTGTCCCAAAAGTTGGGCTCTTTGAGTTTATCATAGGATGTCTTGATGATGTCACTTACCCCAAGTCTATTCCACTGATCATCCCTTCTGTCTCTCAGCCAGTACCATATCGTTGTTTTTTTTAAAAATATTTTTTTTTATTTTTAGAAAAATTTTCCATGGTTACGTAAGTCATGTTTTTACTTTCCCCTTCACCCCCTCGTCCCCCCACACCCCTCTGCTGTAGCTAATTCACATTTTCACTGGTTTTATTATGTGTGGTCAGTCAAGACTTATTTACACATTATTGATAGTTACATGGGTATGGTCTTTTCAGGTCTACATGCTCAATCATGTCCTCATCAAACCAAATGTCCAAGCAGTTGTTTTTCTTCTGTGTTTCTACTCCTGTAGTTCTTCCTCTGAATGTGGGTAGTGTTCCTTTCCATAAATCCCTCAGAATTGTCTTGGGTTATTGCATTGCTGCTAGTACAGACGTTCATTACATTCAATTTTACCAAAGTATATCAGTCTCTGTGTACAATGTTCTTCTGGCTCTGCTCCTTTCACTCTGCATGAATTCCTGGAGGTCTTTCCAGTTCACATGGAATTCCTCCAGTTTATTATTTCTTTAAGCACAATAGTATTTCATCACCAACATATACCACAATTTGTTAAGCCATTCCCTAATTGAAGGGTATACCCTTGCTTTCCAGTTTTTTGCCCCCACAAAGAGCACAGCTATAAATATTTTTGTACAAATCTGTTTATCTATGATCTCTTTGGGGTACAATCCCAGCAATGGTATGGCTGAGTCAAAGGGCAGGCATTCCTTTATCACTCTTTGGTTATAGTTCCCAATTGCCATCCAGAATGGTTGGATCAGTTCACAACTCAACCAGCAATGCATTAATGTCCCAATTTTGCCACATCGTCTCCAGCATTCATTACTCTCCCCTTCTTTCATTTTAGCCAATCTGCTAGGTGTGAGGTGGTACCTCAGAGTCATTTTGATTTGCATTTCTTTAATTATTAGAGATTTAGAACACTTTATCATATGCTTATTGATACTTTTTATTTCTTTATCTGAAAATTGCCTATTTATGTCCCTTGCCCATTTATTAACTGGGGAATGGCTTGATTTTTTATACAATTGATTTAGCTCCTTGTATATTTGAGTAATTAGACCTCTGTCAGAATTTTTTGTTATAAAGATTTTTTCCCAGTTTGTTGTTTACCTTCTGATTTTGGTTGCATTGTTTTTCTTTGTGCAAAAACTTTTTAATTTAATATAATCAAAATTTTTAATTTTACATTTTGTAATTTTCTCTAACTCTTGTTTGGTTTTAAAATCTTTCCTTTCCAAGAGATCTGACGAGTATACTATTCTGTGTTCACCTAATTTACTTACAGTTTCCTTCCGTATATTTAAGTCTTTCACCCACTCTGAATTTATCTTGGTGTATGGTGTGAGATGTTGATCTAAACCTAATCATTCCCATGTTATTTTCCAATTTTCCCAGCAGTTTTTGTCAAATAGTGGATTTTTGTCCCAAAAGTTGGGCTCTTTGGTTTTATCATACACTGTCTTGCTGACATCACTTACCCCAAGTCTATTCCACTGATCCTCCCTTCTATCTCTTAGCCAGTACCATACCATTTTGATGACTGCTGCTTTATAGTATAGCTTAATATTTGGTACTGCTAAGCCACCTTCCTTCACGTTTTTTTTCATTATTTCCCTTGATATTCTTGATCATTTGTTCTTCCAAATAAACTTTGTTATAGTTTTTTCTAATGTAGTAAAAAGGTTTTTGTTAGTTTGATAGTTATGGCACTAAATAAGTAAATTAATTTGGGTAGAACGGTCATTTCTATTATGTTAGCTCATCCTACCCATGAGCACTCAATGTTTTTCCAATGGTTTAGATCTAGTTTTACTTTTTTGGAAAGTGTTTTGTAGTTATGTTTGTATAATTCCTGTATTTGTTTTGGTAGATAGATTCCTAAGTATTTTCAATTGTCTAAGGTAATTTTAAATGGTTTTTCTCTTTCTACCTCTTGCTGCTATAATGTGTTGAAAATATATAGAAATGCTGATTACTTATGTGCATTTATTTTGTATCCTGCAACTTTGCTAAAGGTATTGATTATTTCTACTAGTTTTTTAGTTGATTCTTTAGGATTTTTTAATTAGATCATCATATCATCTGCAGAGTGGTAGCTTAGTCACCTCCTTGCCTATTTTAATACTTTCAATTACTTTTTCTTCTCTAATTGCTACTGCTAGTATTTCTAGTACAATGTTAAATAAAAGAGGTGATAATGTGCATCCTTGTTTCACACCTGATCTTATTGGAAAGGCTTCTAATTTATCCCCATTGCATATGATGCTTGTTGATGGTTTAAGATATATACTGTTTATTATTTTTAGGAAACAACCCTCTATTCCTATACTTCCTAGTGTTTTCAGTAGGAATGAGTGTTGTATTTTGTCAAAGGTTTTTTCAGCATCTATTGAGATAATCATGTGGTTTTTGTTGCTTTGCTTGTTGATATGGTCAATTATGTGGATGGTTTTCCTAATGTTGAACCATCCTTGCATTCCTGGTATAAATCCCACCTGATCATGATGAATAACCCTTTTGATTACTCTCTGGAGTCTTTTTGCTAGTATTCTATTTAAGATTTTTGCATCTATATTCATTAAGGAGATTGGTCTGTAATTTTCTTCCTCTGTTTTTGATCCGCCTGGCTTTGGAATCAGTACCATATTTGTGTCATTAAAGGAGTTTGGTAAGATTCCTTCTTTGCTTATTATATCAAATAATTTGTATAGTATTGGGATTAATTGTTCTTTGAATGTTTGATAGAATTCACTTGTGAATTCATCGGGCCCTGGAAATTTATTCTTAGGGAGTTTTTTAATGGCTTGTTCAATTTCTTTTTCTGATATTGGATTATTTAGGTATTCTATTTCTTCTGCTGCTAACCTAGGCAATTTATATTTTTGCAAATATTTTTCCATATCACCTAGATTACTAAATTTATTGCTATATAATTGGGCAAAATAGTTTTTAATGGTTTACTTCCTCTTCATTAGAGGTGAGGTCTCCTTTTTCATCTTTGATACTATTAATTTGGTTTTCTTCGTTCCTTTTTTTAATAAGAATGACTAGTAATTTGTCAATTTTGTTTATTTCCTCAAAGAACCATTTTCTAGTCTTATTTTTTAATTTAATAGTTCTTTTACTTTCATTTTTATTGATTTCTCCTTTAATTTTTATAATATCTTATTTTGTATTTAGCTGGGGATTTTTAATTTGATCCCTTTCCAGTTTTTTGATTTGCATTTGAGTTCATTGATCTTTGCCCTCCCTAATTTGTTAATACATGCACTCAATGATATAAATTTCCCCCTGAGTACTGCCTTAACTGCATCCCACAGAGTTTGGTAGGATGTCTCATCATTGTCATTCTCTTCAATGAAATTATTGGTTGTTTCTATGATTTCTTCTTTGGCTAACTGTTTTTGGAGAATCATATTATTTAATTTCCAATTAGTTTTTGATTTTCCTGTCCAGGTGCCCTTACTAATTATTTTTTTATTACATTATGATCTCAGAAGATTATATTTATTATTTCTGCTCTTTTGAATTTGTTCGCAATGTTTCTATGCCCCATTACATGGTCAATCTTTGTGAATGTACCATGTGCAGCTGAAAAGGTGTATTCCTTTTTGTCCCTATTTATTTTTCCCCACATATCTACTAAATCTAATTTTTCTAGGACTTCATTCACCTCTCTTACCTCTTTCTTGTTTATTTTTTGTTTTGATTTATCTAGATCTAAAAGAGGAATATTTAGATCTCCCACTAGTATGGTTTTACTATCGATTTCCTTCTTGAGCTCTGCCAGTTTCTCCTTTAGGAATTTGGATGCATACATGTTGAGTACTGTTATTTCCTCATTTTATATACTGCCTTTTATCAGGATGTAATTACCTTCCCTGTCTCTTTTAATCAGATCTGTTTTTAGTTTGGCATTGTCAGAAATCATGATTGCCACTCCTGCCTTCTTTTTCTCATTTGAAACCCAAAAGATTTTGCTCAAGCATTTTACCTTAAACCTATGTGTGTCCACCTGCCTCATATGTGTTTCTTGTAGGCAACATATGTTAGGTTGCTGGTTTCTAATCCATTCTGCTATTTGCTTCTGTTTTATGGCAGAGTTCATTTCATTCAAATTCAGAGTTATAATTATCAGTTGTGTATTCCCCAACATTTTGGTATTCTCTGTTAGTTCTACCCCTTCTTCTTATGTTATTTCCTTTTAAATCAGTGGTTTTAGACCAGTCCCCCTTGTCCCCTCCCTTGATTTAATTCTCTTTCCAACCCCTCCCTTATTATTTCTGTCTTTTTATTTTTTAAGGCCTTATGAATTCCCTCCCCCTTCTCTTCCCCTTCCTCAGCAGGGTTGGATAGAATTCTATGTCCCAATGGATATAGCTACTCTTCCCTCTCAGGGTTAATTCCGCTGAGAGTAAGGTTTAAATATTACCTCTTAATGCTCTCTTCTTCTCCTTCTTATAATAGTATTCATCCCCTCTCCTTCCCATGCTCTCTTTGTGTAGTATAGAATATCCAATTTTTTTATTCATTCAATTTTCTCTTGGTGCCATCTCCTATTCACCCCCGCTCTTTTCTTCCCTGCCCTGTCTCTTCTTAGATCATTTAGTGCTCCAACCTCTCCCTATGAATAATTCTTCTAATTACTATACTAGTGAATACAGATTTTGAAAATTATACATAACATTTCTCCATATAGGAATACAAATAATTTGATCTTATTAAGGCCCTTAAAGAGGCCAATTTAGAAATAAGCATTTTTTCTTTCCCCTCTGTTTCTTATTTATCTTTTTATGTTTCTTTTGGTTTTGGGTGTTGGATATCAAACTTTCCATTTAGTCTTGGTCTTTTCTGTGCAAATACTTGGAAATCGTCTATCTTGTTGAATGTCCATACTTTCCTCTGGAATTATATAGCCAGTTTTAATGGGCAGATGATTCTTGGTTGAAGACCCAGTTCTTTTGCCTTTCTTAATATCATATTCCAAGTCTTTTGGTCTTTTAGCGTGGAGGCTGCCAGATCTTGTGTAATCCTGATTGTTGCTCCTTGATATCTGAATTGTCTCTTTCTGGCTTCTTGCAATATATTTTCTTTTACTTGGAAGCTCTTGAATTTGGCTATTATATTCCTGGGGGTTGTCTTTTCAGGGTCGTATAGAGGGTCACCTCTGGATCCTTTCAATGTCTATATTGCCCTCTTGTTGTAGAACTTCAGCACAGTTTTGCTGAATAAATTCTTTTAGAATGGAGTCCAAATTTCTATGACTTTCTGCTTTTTCAGGAAGACCAATAATTCTCAAATTGGTCTTCTAGACCTGTTTTCTTGATTTGTCAATTTCTCAGTGAGATATTTCATGTTTCCTTCTATTTTATCAGTCTTTTGACCTTGCTTTATTTTTTCTTGCTGTTTTGAGAGATCGCTGGCTCCTACTTGCCCAATTCTGGTGTTTAGATACTGGTTTTCTGTTATACTCTTATGATTTTCCTTTTGAATTTGGTTTATCCTGTTTTCTATCTGTTTAATTTTTGTTTCCAATTTGTTTACCACTTCGTTTGATTTGGGGGCATCTTTCTCTAATTGGGAGTTTCTGTCTTCTAACCTATTAATTTCTTTTTGACCTGTTTACTACTTCTCTCACCAAATCTCTTCCATCTTTTTCATGACCTCAGATTTGAACTCTTCAAGAGCTTGTGACCAATTTTCATTTTTTTGGGAATGTTTGAATGTGATTACTTATTTGTTCTCCTCTGCTGTTTGCTCTGTTGTCTGGATTTTTTTCTGTGTAAAAGTTGTTGAGTGTTAAAGATTTCTTCTTGCTTTTACTCTTTTGGGGTACTTGTGCCTGGGTTGCCATTATTATTATTATTTCTTTCTCAGTCAGAAGTCTGGGTAAGGCAGACGGTCTCTCTGCCTATGGATCTGTGGAGCAGTGTTTGCCTGAGTCAGAGAGCCCTGCACCCTCTCAGCTTTATCCTTGGGGCCACAGTTGGTCTGTACTCTCTAGGCTCCTGAGGTCTCAAGTCTACTTATTCTCAGGATCAAGCCTCCTGGTGGTCCCTTTGCTTGCTTCTCTGCCTGTAGCTCCTTTAGCAGTCTCAGGGTGCTGCTTCAACAGTCATGCATCCCTCTGTACTGGGTCCCCACCCAAATTCTGCACCTTCTCTCAGGGTCCGTGCCTGCTTCTACTCCTGCACTCAAGGTCTATGTTCAAAGTCCGCACGTTCTTTAGCCTCTTGAGGTCTTAAGTCTTGCTGCTCTCAGGAGCAGGCCCTGGTGATAGCAGGTAGCTGCCAAGAACTATATGCTTGATTTGGCCCTGTAGGTGGTATGGAAGGAGGGGGTTTCTCAGCTCATGTTTTAGTGAGAGTTGTTTCACCCCCTAATAGCATGGAAATGCTCCAATCCCAAGTATCTTCAATGCTGTGCCCTGTTGTGGGGTCCCTTTGTTAGTCTGGGTTTGTTTTTATGTCCTTTCGAGGAGTCCTATATGTGTGGGTTAGGAGAGGTCAAGCAGCTGCTTTTTACTCTGCCCCAATCTTAACCTAGAACCCCTGATCTAGTATTTCTAATGAAATAAATTCTCAATTCATTTTTTACCACTCCCCTTTGTAGAACCACTCCAATTTGTCCTAATCAATAGTAAATGTGCTGTTATCCTTTTTTTAAAAGATAAAACTATGTTTCTTGGGTCTTCTGAGGCAAAATATCTTAACCTTAAAATGGGATTGAAAAAATATCAAAAGGATGGTCAAACAGTAAAACAAACAGGGAACAATTTACTTCAAATTGAATACTTTTTTTCATTTGGACACATATTTACAAATTTTGTCAGCAGCCAAAGTTCAGTACCTTTCTCCTATGCTAGTTATCATAAGATGATTAGCCCTAATGAAAATGACTAAAGGAGATTTCTATTCATGTTGCCAACAGAAATCACCATTAAATACCATAAATTCCAAATAATACTATTTCCAAAGAATTTCTTGTCCCTTGGAGTATTTGTACACTTTCAATTAATATGATTATCTTTAAATCATGTTTTATCAAATGGACCATACAATATATGGAAGTGAGTTCAAGACTGAGATTCAGGAAACCTGGGTCCTATGACAAGTCAGGCTTCTAACTAGCTCTGGGATCTTGGGCAAGTAACTTTATCTTTCTGTGCCTTAGCTTCCTCATCTGGAAAATAAAAGTTTGGGAGTAAATGATCTCTAAAGTTCATTCAAGTTGTTATACTCTATAATCTCCAGTTATATTTTTTTTCAGGAAATATGCTATTTCTTATGAAACGTTTAGTACTATCAATACAAACTATTTTGCTGAAATCTACTTTTTTTTATCTGAAAAGATATATGGCACATATTGTCTCCAAACAAGAAAGAGGATTCCAAATACTAATCTTTCTATTAAAGAATTCTATCTAGTAAAGTGAAAAATCTCTCTTCTGAGCTACCACTCTCAAATTTTACTTTGACATTTAAGGATAAAATGAAAAAGAAAAACTGTCATTAGATAGCATATCATTGACTGGGTCCCAACTGTTAGCCAACATAATGAAACACTTAACCATAGGCATCATCTGATCCACCTTTTTGTATGGACAATATACTTTTATAATTCTGTTTTTCTTTAATTCATGTTAAACATTCAGCATGGATTTAAACAAACTTGGTTAAAGAAATTCCCATGGTCTCAAACAACTAGGTCACTCACATGCCTTTTGCCAAAAATCACTCCTATATTAGAAAAATAGGGGGGAAAATCAAAGGAATCTGAGCATCCAAGTGGAACATTGTTTAGAGTGATACAAAACCAAAGTTTTTATCTTCAATGAGCTTATTATCTAGTTGATAAGACATGGCAGAATTATGAACTCATTCATATTCAATATGTATACAAGATAGTATATACATAGTAAATAAAATTGATGCCTTGTTAAATTTGTGGTTCAAAGGATTCTAATTCACTACATAAGTCACTACTAGCCAAACATGTCAATTGTCCTTGATTCTAATTCTTCATTCACCCTTTCAGCAGATTAGAAATGACATAATACATTCCCCTTTGCTATCTTTTATTTGTCTATTGGAAAAGAAAATTGTAAGCATTTCAGTCCCCACTTTAAGAACTAATTCCAATAACATAATTGCAGTGACTATGACTTTGACTTTGAACTATTTATAGAATGAGTTATGGTTATAATCAGCAAAAAACTTTGGCATCTTGGATGTGGATATTATGTTGAACATGTTAATGAATTCTTTTTTCCAAAGTTATTCAATCTTTCTAATCAGTGTTTTTTCAAATTTTTGTAAACTTCAAAACAGCATCAATCCCTCAGTTGGATCATTAATTTGCTTACATACCTCAAAAACCTACGCAGTGCCAAAGAATAACATCTGTCTTGTTATATTAGAAAATATAACTTCATTCCATTCACAGTAATTGGTGTTTTTTTCTCATGTTAGAAGACAGCAGGGTTTTACCATTTATTAATTTCAGCTATTTTTATAAATGAGGAAATGGTCATTATATTGTAACTAAACCACAATAAAGTATTTATCCTAAAATGGAACTAATATAGTCCAATTTCACCATTTTGCTTTTTAAAAAAATTGCAAAATAAGAAAGGAAGAAAATGAAAGGAACATTGTTTTTTACTGAATAATTATCATGGTTTGAATTATTTCAATATTTTATTAATATGACTTAGAATTTTAGAAACAAAAACTACAAAAATTGGAAGGAATCTATAAAATGACGAAGCCATTCATGAAGTAGAAATTTCTCCACTATCCTGATAATGGTGTTGTAGCCTACAATACACTGTTTTCCATAGTATCTCCAATAGATTTCTATTAATCTGGCAAACTTGTTCCTTCAAATGGATTAAATACATATAGTATTTATATAATAGATTTAAGGTTTGCAAATAAAGCTTACTTGCAATCTCTTTTGATCAATAAAACAATTCTGTGATTTAGGTATTATAATTATTTCCAATTTGCAGATAAGAACTAAGACTCAGAGACAGCAAATGACTTGCCTATGATAATAAAGCTAGTAAATTTATGAAGTAGGATTCAAATTCAGGTTTTCTCTACTCCAAGACAAACTATCCACTATGCCACTTCGTTGTTTCTTGCTTAGCCATTTGCTGACATTAAAAATAGTCTTAGGACACATTTCCTTCTCTTTTATACTTATCCTTATAAAATAAAGTTTCTTTCCTCAATTCAAAACTCATCTATTTTGTTTTAAAAATTAAACCACAAAATCTGAAAGATGCCATTATTGGGAATTTTTCCTGAAGGTCCTTAGAAACTTTTAGGGAGTATAGGAAATGAAAGACAATGATTAGTTTTGCAAATGCTAAGGACCAATGTAGTCATCTACTATAAGAGAGACTAAAAAGACTGAAAAGGTACTTAAGATTAGATTTTTTTCCAGCTAATTCTACTTAGAGTGTTTGAGAGATACTTTAGAATTAAGTACCTTCTTACAGATTCAGTTCTTTCAGACTGAGGAACAAATTCAAAGGCTTAGTAAAATGTATTCATATTCATATTTAATTCAACCCATTCAGTTTTTAAAATTCTTTTTTCCAACCTCTACATTTAATAATAAAGTGAGCTAGAACCCAAATGTTATGATAGAAGGAAGAGAGAGAGAAAGTCTATATGGGAGACTCTTCCAGCTCTCCCCTCAGGGCCTAATATGCACTGCTGAGAATTCGAGATGGGGTCACCCCAAAACTGGATGACCTGGATGGTTGTACTGCTCGCCAGGAGTTGGGGATGAAGCTTCTCTATAAGATGAGGTATTGAGCACCCTAATCTGATTCTGAATGAGGTCAGGGTTCACGCAAGCCTCCCCTGAGATCAACCAACTTCCCAGTGGGTAGTCTGACTCCAAGATGGAGGCAACCAGACCAAACTGTGGTTCCCTTCTCCCTTGTTGTCTCTCGGGCATTCTGGAACACTATCTGACTAATGAATGGCTTTTATTAATATCAATATAGGGCTTTGGGGAAAGGGGCGAAGGGCAGAGGGATTTTGGTGTGCCCTCTTCTCTATTTCTATGGGGTCTGTCACTCAGATGGGAACCTTTGAGGTTCCCACTCCTAAGAGTCTCCCCTTGCCTCTTCTCCTTCAATTTCTATTTCTATTTCCTATTTCTATCCTTTTCTATAATTGCAAGTCAAACTGGAAAGGGTCTGTCAGCAAGGTTGGGTAATGGGGGAAGGAGCCTAAGAGATTGCTCCCAAAATGCAGTCCCAAGTTTAGCTGACTCAATTATTGAAGTATTACTGGGTGTGATGCAATGGGATGCCTTTGATCAGGGAATCAGGGTTTCAGTGTCCAAAGAAAGATCCTCAGGAAGCCCTCAGGACTGAATTTCAGCTACGATGTTCTCCTCCTCTCTCTCTCAGTCCTATGCCAGAAGTTCCTTTTTCCCCCCTTCCTCTTCAGGAGTATACCCAGAATTCCTCTGGTCCCAACTGTCAGTAACTGTCACCAATGACCTTCTTCTGGCTCTTTTTGTACCATCCCCCATCCTTACATAGGAAAGTCAGTATTGGAAATAGCTAAAATGTTATCTTCACTATAAAGATAAAATAATTTAAGGCAAGAGACATTTTGACCATATGTGGAGATTGGGAAGAGGAGAAAAGTGAGGAAAATAAAGATTGTCAGCTAATGTTTCATTGATGATGTGTTTCTTTTTACCTACCCAATAGTCTTGAAAAAAGGTATTAGCTTAATAATTCTAGAAATGTCAGTCAGAAAGTTTACAGAGTAAGCAGTATATTAGCCATCTGGTAAAGTTTGGGATAGCTGAAACATTCTGGGAGTCATATTTCTTCCTATTCTTGAATGAGAAAAAGCTAATAGGAAGAAATTTTGTCCTATCATGGAAGTCTAAGGAGGATCTACCTAGGAAAGCTGATGATATGGGAGTGCAGATTTCCCCTAGACATCCCAAAACCCCCAGATCGTGTCCCAAGTCAAAGTATACATAAAAGACTCATTTTTCCTTGCATTCCTACAGTGCTAAGAGAAGGTGATTTTTTGCTGAGGAATATTTCCTCTGGTGTCTCCCCTCATTCTTTTTTTTTCTTTTTCTTTTTCTTTTTCTTTTTCTTTTCCTTTTTCTTTTCTCCCCTCATTCTTGATAAGCACAGATAGGTACCTCCCAGCTTTCTCCTGATTAACATGTATTTTATATCCCAGATATATGATTATCCTCTAAACTGGACAGTTCACCCCCTTTTGACTTTGAGGCATAGGATATAACCACATAATTATTCTCAGGTTCCAGAGACCCAGGAACATGCCATCTGATATAATGGTCCTGGTGATGTGAGGAGCTGAAGCTGAGTGTGTGTGTGATACCTAAGTGTAACACTTAAGTTGTGATAATGTAACACAAAGGACCCTACAGAAATAGGTGTTGTGAATCTGCTAAACTCAACTTCAGAATAACAGTGTCCCAGAATAGCCAGCCAAAAGAAGAATCTGTGGTTAGAATTGCACAGCTACTTCTACCTGCCTATTCTGGCCTAAAAAGGATAATGCTAGAGTTGACTGCAGATTATATGACTGATATTCTCCTTTCCTTCAAATGTCCCAGGGATATAATCACTAAACCTTAAGATTGAGTTGACACCAAATCTAGGTATATCCTAAGATTTAATGTTGTCAGGCTTAGGAGGGGAAGCAGGCTAGTAACTGGGAAGGAGGGAAATTGGAAGTTCTTAATCTAAGCTAATGATGATAAAGATGGTTCTTGAATTGAAGGTAATCAGGCTTGTCAGTTGTCAATTGCTAATTGCCAGTTGCCAGCCTGGCAGGGCCAAACTGGTTCAACCTAAATCAGGTTATTTGATGATAGATGTTGTTGCTACTTATTAGAGTATGAATCAAGGTTCTGATTACTCAATATAAGGGTAACACAGGATCTGGGACTGTGGAAATGGTTAGTGCAGGTTGCTGGCAACTAAAGTTGACCTATGGCCTACCCTCATCACCAAAACCTCTTACTTCCCCAAATATCTCAGATTAAGACCCTGTCCCAATTCAAATCCCTCCTTATATACTTGAGCATCAACTGATTTGGCACATGCCAGCCCCTGCCAGGCTCAGTTCATTCCATGTTCTAATCAGATAACTGTCCATCATCTTGCTTTCCATATTGCTTTGAAAAATATCATTACACATCATCATTCTTTCTCTAGTCACATAAACTCTGTTGTCAAGAGCATGTAAAGCCCAGAACACATCTTTTCTATGAGGCAGTGCTCCACCCAAACACTGTATCCCTAGCCTCTCAACATGAATCTCAAATTAATGAAATTCTCTGTTTTTTTAAGCTAAGTTTTTGAGTCTTATACTCTTGTGAAGGGTAGCCTGTCCAGATCCAGGGTTTCATCTCAAAGCTCTCCCACAAATGAGTAGAACTGGAAGAACATTGTACACAGATACTAATACATTATGACACAATTGAATATAATGAACTTTTCTACTAGCAGCAATGCAACAACCTGGGACAATTCAGAGGAACTTATGAGAAATAATGCTTTCCATATCCAGAGAAATAACTGAGGAAATGGAACTGCATTAGAAAAATATATGATTGATCAAGTAATGTGAGAGGAATATGTTTGAGGTTTTGATGTTAAAGGATCACGCTTCTGCAGATATGAATAATATGGAAATAGGTTTTGAACAATGATACATATATAAGCCAGTGGAACTGCTTGTTGGATTCAGGAAGGGGGAAGAAAGAGCAGGAGGGAGGGGAGATCATGAACCATGTAAACATGAAAAAATATTCTAAATAAAAATTTTTTTTCAAAAAAATTAAAGCTCTCTCACAATATTTTTGGTGCTGGAAACCCGATTGAGGATTCATGAGAGCACTGCTTCTCAGGTAGGACAGGGCCCTTGTGGATGCTAACACTCCTTCATCCACCCATTATTTTTGGTAAATATCTTTTGGGGCTCTCTTGAAGCAATGGTGGCAGCAAGAAAAGGGAGGGATGCCTAAGTTCCTTGCCCCAAGTCCAGAGACTGCCTTTGCTACTCACTCCCTCCCTTTCTTCCCAAGAGGCCCCTCTGAAGACAGGCCAAGGCTAAGGGTTTGCTTTTGTGGAGGGAAGAAAACTTGTTTTTCCACTTTACTCACTATATTTTTGCTACATATCTATCTAACTCAACAGTCCAGGGGAAAAAAAGAAGGACTGAGGTAACCAATTTGAACTTTTTTTTTCTTTTGTTGTGATTTTTCTCTTATGTTTTCCCTTCCTCGTTCCCTAACTCCCTACCCCAGGCTGTACCAGTATTACTTTGGTACTTGAGCAGATGGAATATTCCAGGGTGGGAGGTGGGGGAGAAGGGAAGGGAGAAGCCAGAGGCCTCAAAGTCACCTTCCCTAGCACTACAGGAATGCAAGGAAAAACAAATCTTTTATGTACTTCTGACTTGGTCCACAATCTGGGTTGTTGGGGTGTCTAAAGGAAGCCTGTACCAGCCTGTACCCCTATGTCATTCCCCCATATCAAAAGGAAAAGAGGAAATGGAGGTGGGGAATGACTTGAAGCAGTAGCCAGACTGCCTCAGAGAGTGGCAGTAATCCATATATTTTCCTTCATCAAACCATAAAGTCTAAATTATTCCAGAAGGATAAGGAGAGGTGAAAGTTAAGAAGACCAGGACATGTTATGGGATTTTTGTTTTGTTTTGTTTTGAAATTACATTTGACTGAAACTCAGAGGAAAAGGAACTTAATTCATTCTAGGGTCTATCCTTTAATTCAGAGAAATATAATAATGATCTGTTTCTAATCACATCTTTTATACTTTTAAAGCCTTATCTGATTTTATTTGTGTTATGAACAGGTGAGTGACCCTATATTTCTGTTTCACAGCTGCTTATTATTAGGACATTAAGACCTGGGAGATCTCTGAAAACTTCAGGAAGAGAATCATCTTTCCTAGCACAGGAAGGGGATGTCCCTTTCCCAGAACATTGTTTAAGAGTTTTCCTACGATCAGGAGACATTCATATATGTCACACTTAACTTTTTAAAAATCTTCCTCATAGTATATGAGCATAACTTTGTGTCCTGTAGAATTAAAAAATCAAAATGCTTCAAAAGAGAGGCAAAGTAGCAGTGCAAGGGGGAAAACACACAAATATAAATCCTTTTTTTTAAATAACCATCTAGGTACTTAGCCAAGCACAGGGGAAATTGGAAAGGAAAATTAAATAAAAAATTAAAATAAAAGAAATTAAAAAGAACCTGTCCTCAAGGAGACTACAACCTGTGATTGAAGAGTAAATTCACTACTAGGTCTTATAGTGCAAATAGGGGGCATGTCAACCCTTCAAAGCCTTTCTGCAGAATTTCTGACAGTTGAGAAGGGTTTAGAATCTTGAGGAAATTCAGTTGATCCTGAGGACTCATGCAGAGGAGCACTACAGTCTGTATACCAAAGAAATCAAAGGTAGGGGAAAGGACCTACTTTTAGAAAAAAATATTTATAGATGCTCTTTTAGTGGTAGCAAAGGATTAGAAACTGAATGACAAGTCTATAAGGACATTTTAGACCCATTGAGGCAAAAGCAGTCAGAAAAGACATATTTACAGATCTGCCTCAGACCCTGGCAAGGACCACTCTTGACCTTGTAGGTCTATAAATCATTGTCTAAGAACACCTAGCTTGGCTCAGAACACCCTGACCAGTTAACTTACTATCACATACCTTGAGCCCTATCTCTGGGTCAGTGGCCTTCATTCATATCAGCTATGCCTTAGTGCTTTGTACTTCTAAGGAAATGTTTATGCCAGTGATAACAGAACAAAGAGGGCTTTGAAGATTGTTATTGATGAAGTATATGTATTCCTTAATGCATGTGGCTCCTGTATACTATAATTGACACCAAGGATGTATGCCCTTGAGATTTTATTTTCCTTTGATCTTAGTATGTAGAAACTTTATAAATATTGGACCTATATGTTCAATAAAATGGGAATCTATGAACTCACTCACAGCTCCCTAGAGTTCCATAATTCTTGATTCCGTTGAGCTGATAACTATAATGGAATATTATTGCTGCATATAAAATAATAAAAAGTAACAGCAATGATTTAACTATTATCAGTAATGCAAGGATCCAAGACAACTCCAAGGAGCTTATGAGGAAAAGAATGATCTCTACCCAAAATAGGAAGTGATAATCAGAATTCAGATTGAAGTAAAGAACTTTTCACTTGATTTCTTTCATGAGTTTCTTTTTAATATAAGTGCTTTGTCTTCTTTCATAAAATGACAAACATGTAAATATATATATTGCATGATAGCATATATATTTCTTAAATTATCTCTTGTCTCAAGAACATGAATGGGGGTGTAGCTGGGAGAATCAGTGGATTGAGAGAGTTAGACCTAGAGATGGAAGGTCCTGGGATCAAATTTGACCTCAGATACTTCATAGTCATATGACACTCAGCAAAACACTTAACCCCCATTTTCTAACTCTTACCACTCTTCTGCCTCAGAATAAATACAAATGATTTATTTTAAGATGAAAGGTAAGAATTTTTCCAAAAAGAAAATATGGATTGCAAAATGTCAGTAAAATAATATTAAAAATTATGTCTATATGTAATCAGAAAAAATATAACAAAAATCTAAAATAATCAATCATCAACTTGTAGATGAAATCAGTAAAAATAAGTACTTTGATGGCAGAAATGACTTTATTTTTGTTTTTGTATCTTAAACTCCTATGAAGAGGGCAAATAGCAGGATCCTAAAAAATTGTGTAGAACTAAAATTGAGCATATTTTTAAATAAAACTTTTTATTCATAGATGCTATGTTTAAAGGGACATGATTTTCTCTAAGAGATGAGGTCCATCTATTAGCAACCAGAGAAATAACTTACTACTCAAGATGAAAATGAATTGCAATTCCCTAACAAGATTGCTGTTTAAAAGAATAATAACATTGTATCTTTTTTCCTAATAACAGAGATAAAATGAAGAAATTGTGATAGCTAATATTACTAAGGTCTAAATTCAGAGAATAAATATTACTAGAATATATATAATGATATCGGATCCCCCCAAACAATGTTCCCTGACTGAAATGTGAATACTAGTTAAATTTAAAATAAATATGGAGTCTGGAGCCTGAGTAACTTTTACTTTCATTTATTTCAGAATATAACAGAAAATTCAGAGAATAGATCAAAATATATATTCCAACTAAGACAAATTGCCTTTTTTTTAGTGGGTAGACTTAGGAAAAGGAGCCTCTCACCTATCTTAAACTACCAACAAAACATCACTTTGATGTTAAACAATGAAAGAAAGATGGGGTTACAATGAATTTAGTGAGAAAAGAAAATAACTCAGCCAAGAGAATACCTTAATTAATAAGGATTAAAGTTAGGATTTCACAGTACTTGAAAACTGATGGTGTTTGTTCCCAGCATGACAAAGCTTCCCACTGGAATATGTGATCCCTCATTAAAAAATCATGTTGAATCAGAATATAATGCAAAGCCATTATGTGGTAATCCAAGTGAATACTTCAGACAGGTGTAGGATGAGTACATAGAAAATTGATTCATACATTTGCAAATGAGAGTGGCTTAGCTCTGATGGTCTCATCAGGCTGAAAATGTCCCTCTTTAAGAATATGTTTCTAAAAGCTCAACCAAGTCTACTAATAGATTAATAGGATAGGATGTAGAGTTCTAATGGGCGAATATTTATATTTTTCCAATTTAGTAATAAAGTTCTTCATGAAAATTATTCAATAAGAAGCCTAAAAGGACTATGGAGACAAAAGAAAGGGGGTAGGAAATATACTATGTATTAGATTTCTGTCACTATTGAAGCCTTCAGGAGTTTCATTTAATAAGAATCTTTAAAAAAGCCATTATACCACTTGCATCAAAGAGATTGTTGCTGATAAACAAAGTCCTTTATTACTGGCTTTTAGAAGGATTCTGAACTTGCCATTTTATTGTCATATAGCATAATCTTGAGAGATTTCAAGGAAATTGTTAAATGTATAATATCTTAGTATTGTACTACAAAAGTCTGATAGTTTTATTGATATATTTTATTTTTAATTCCATAGCATCTTTTTGCTAACCGTCTTTAAACCCAGAACAATGACTGTGCCCAGAAGGTCTTAATCCTTTTTATTTATGGATTCCAGCTCTAGAACCTCATTGTCTCCATCAATGACTTATCTAGTCAGCCCCAGCCAGATTTTACCCTCCTGTCATTTGCTTACTTGCTATTGTCAACCTTGAGAAACACAGAACCACCAAAGTAGTTAGAAAGAACAAGTATTTAATCAAGAGAAGGAAGAGAATGCTCTGATCTGCCACTACACAGAGTCAAGTGTAATATACCACACAGAGTATGGCCCTAGGACTCTGAAAACACTGCCTCTTAGATAATGTACCTTGAAAGGGTATTTTCCAATGAACTAAAGAACTTGGGGTCTTAAAATACCTTTTGAGAATAAAGAACAGGAAAGACAATTGATTGGCTTACATGGAGGCCAGGAAAGGAGGAATCAAGGCAGGGGCTGGACTACCTAGGAGAAGCCTAGATGCAGTGGGAGAAACTTCTAGGACAAAAAGGTACTTAAGATTTGATTACATATACTGATTGTATCTAACCTGAGATCATTAGATAAGTTAAGGTTTATTGTTCAATCTAAGAGAAGGGTCAGTCTGGGACTTCCCCAAGACAAGTTGCAGAGGGATAAAGGCACATTTGGGGGTTCCATAAAGCAAGGTCATCACTACATTACCACAAAACTATTGTTGGGAAATTCCTCATCCCAGAAATCTGAAAACTTTCTTAGAAAGTAACTCTCATCTCAGTCCTTCGAATAAATTTGACTAGCATCTGATGCTGGGAAATAACAGGTATCAGGCCCATCACTATAGCCCCAAACACAGGGAGAAAAATACACACATAGATAGAGTTTTACATAATTTTAGGGAGACTTGTCAAAGATAAAAGTTCAATCAACCCTCCAAGTGGAACTACACAGATATTTTATTTATTTCAGAGTTTGAGCAATAGGGACAAGATTTCACAGAATTTAAGGGAATATGTGTTAAGCTTGGAGTCTTATGATTTGCTCAGACTGACACAGACATCCCTCAAGAATAATATCAGTTCAGGGACATACTGCCCTTACTAGCTGGAGGGTCTCTATTTACACATTCCTATATTACTGTTTCCTTGCTCTCAAATATTATTGCATTTTTTCCTTACTATAAAGAAAATGCTTCCTTCATATTCATAATACAATTGTTCATTTATTCTACCACACTGGTTTCTCACCCTCTCCCCTTCTTACACATTTGGAACATAATCAAATCCAAGGTTTTATGGCTATTGGAAAGTCTGAGTAAATATATTCACCTATGGCTCTACTCACTATCTCTGGGGTTTTGTTGACAAAAAAAGTACCCTTCGCTATCCATATCCTCCAAAAGCATTTCCTTTCTCCACTAAAATACAGGCTAATCCTTAAAGACAGGGACTGCCTCTCATTTGTATTTGTATCCCCATAACTTCTCAAACTGTTTGAGATACATTGAGCAGAAAATACCTTATCATTCAAAAGTAAAAACACCATTTTTCCTCAAAATATCACTTCCCACAAAAAAATCTGAGAATGAAAACAAAAGAATAAAAGAAATGCTTCAGTAAGTGAACAAACATTTTGACCAAGCCTATCAATATATACCATTTACCACAAAGCTTGTCCCTCACGTCTATAAAGAGGGGAAGTATATTTTTATAATTCTTCTTAGGGACCAATTTTGGACAACATAATTAAACAGCATTAATTTTGATTCTTTGCTGTTAATGAAATGAGATAATTTATGAACCTTAAACTTTAAAATATTATAGAAATGCTAGCTAGCTTTCTTTGTTATTATTTTCCATTTATATGACTGTTTTGTAAGTATTGGTTTTGATTCTACTTATTTAACTTTGTAACAATTAATATATATTACAATATTTCCCTAAATTCTTCCCAAGTGAATGGATGTCTATTTTGATTCTAATTCTTTGCCATTAAAAAAATTGCTACTTCCAGGTTAAGATGGCTGTAGATTAGTAGCATGACTCCTTACTCTCCTCACCACTGACCATACATGCTACACCAAAAAGACAAAAAACCAAATCCAGATGAATGAAGGGACTCCACAATAGGACACAGCAATGAATGTATGTGGGATTTGGGCATTTCTACACGATAAGGGGGTGAAATAGCTCCCACCAAAATGCAAGCTGCTCAATCCTCCCCCACACCACCTACTGTGCCACAGTCAGAGACTGTGTGCCAGAATTACAGTAAACATGAGGCAATCTCAGAGTTCTTGGCAGCTGATTTAGAGCACCAGAGATGTACCCCTGGGAGCAGCTGGACTTGAGATCCCAGGAGGCTAAAGAGTGTGGATCTTGGGTGTAGAATTGGAGCTGGGAAGGGCAGCAGGGAGAGGAGGCCAAAGGGAGGCTCAAAAAGTAGCCTCAGGCAAGAAAGCAAATGTGAGCCAATCTCTGAGTTCTTGGCAGCTGTCCAATAGCACCAGGGATGTACCCCAGGGAGCAGCTAGACTTGAGACCCCAGGAGGCTAAAAAGTGTAGACCCTGGGCACAGAGATAGAGGCAATACAAAATAGAAGCCACACAGAATCTAAAAGTAGCCTCAGTCAAAAACTGCTCTATAGTTCCATACACAAGGAATCTGCCCTCCTCACTCAGACTTTTGGCTATGAAGGAAAAACCAGCATAGTGATGGCTAGCAATGAAATACAACCTTCTACCATCAGAAAGAACAAGAGAAAGGCATTGACCATGGATAATTTTTATGTAGAAAAAAAATTCAAACTAAAGAAGACACAGGAGAGGAGGTCAAACAAGTAAACACATCCAAACCTTCTCAAAAAATGGAAATTTGTCACAAGCTCTTGAAGAATACAAATCTGAGATTATGAGAAAGATGGAAGAGATCTGGTAAGAAAAGTGGGAAATAGCTCAGAAAGGAATTAATAGTTTAAAAGACACAAATTCCCATTTGGAGAAAGAAGCCCCAAAATAAAGGGAAATGATAAGCAAATTAGAGACCAAAATTAAACAGCTAAAAACCATGAAGAGTAGGATAGACCAGACTGAAAAGGGGAATCAAAACATTATAGCCAAAAACCAGTTTTTAAAGTCTAGAATTGGGTTGAAGCCTATGATCTCACAAGACAGTAAGAATTAATAAAGCAAAGTCAAAAGACTGACAAAATGGAAGGAAACATGAAATTTCTCACTGATCAAGTGACTGACCAAGAAAACATGTCTAGAAGAGACAATTTGAGAATCACTGGTCTTACTGAAAAATCGGAAATTAACAGGAACCTCGACACCATACTACAAGAAATTACCCAAGTGAACTGCCCTAAAATTCTTCAACAAAAAGGCAAAATAGACATTGAAAGAATCTATACATCACCATCTATATTAAATCCTCAAAAGACAACCTCCAGGAATATAATTGCCAAATTCAAGAACTTCCAAGCCAAGAAGAAAATTTTAAAAGAAGCCAGAAAGAAACAATTCAGACATCAAGGAGCACCAATCAGCATTACACAGGACCTGGCAGCCTCTACACTAAAAGACTGCAACATTTGTAATATGCCATTCAAAAAGGCAAGAGAATTGGGTCTACAACCAAGGACCACTTATCCATAAAAAGTGACTACATACTTCCAGGGGAAAGTATGGGCATTGGACTAAATAGAAGACTTCCAAGTATTTTTGAAGAAAAGACCAGAACTGAGCAGAAAATTTGATATCCACCCTCAAAAATCAAGAGAAACATGAAAAGGTAAATAAGAAAGAGAGGATAAAGAAAATAATTTTTTAAAAAATATTTCTACTTTTAGGGCTTCAATGAGATCAAAATTTTTGTATTCCTATATGGAAAAATGTTATATGTAACTCTCAAAAATGTATTCACTATTATAGTAATTAGAAGAATTATTCATATAGAAAGTTGGGGTATTAAGTGGCCTAAAGAGAAATGCAAAAAAAAGAAAATGGGGAATAGAAGATGACACCAAGAGAAACTTGAAAGAATTAGAAAAGAAGGATAAGCTATTCTACACAAAGAGGTTCATGGGCAGAGGAGGGGACGAATTCTATTATATGGAGGAGAGGAAGTGAGTGTTAATAGGTAATACTTAAACCTTACTCTCAGTGGAATCAATTCAGAGAGGGAAGGGCAGCTAGATCCATTGGGATATTGAATTCTATCTTACCCTACAGGGAAAGTCATAAGGGGAAAATCAAGGGGGGTAGTGGGGTGGGGAGTTCAAAAAATGAGGGAAAGAGAGGGGGTACAGAATTTAATAGAGTATCTAAAATATAAGAAGAGGAAAATAAATACGAGGGGTGGAAAGGGAAGTAAACTAAGGACAGGGATAAGGGGGTCTGATTCAAAGCAAACACTGGTTTACAAAGATATAGCAAAAAAGAGAAAGGGCAGAACTACAGGAGGATATGAAAATGTTGGGAAATTACACAAATGACAATCATAACTCTGAATGTGAATGGGATGAACTCGCCCATAAAATGGAAGTAAATAGGAGAGTGTATTAGAAACAAAAATCCTACCATATGTTGTCTACAAGAAACTCATGTGGGGCAGGTAGACATACACAGGGTAAAGATTAAAGGCTAGAGCAAAATCTATTGGGCTTCAATTGAGAAAAAGTAGGCAGAAGTTGCAATCATGATACCTGGCAAAGTCAAAGTAAAAATAGAGTTGATTAAAAGTGATAGGGAAGATAATTACATCTTAATAAAAGGCTGTATAGACAATGAGGAAATATCAGCAGTCAACATGTATACAACAAATGGTATAGCATCCAAATTTCTAAAGGAGAAATTGGCAGAGCTCAAGAAGGAAATAGATAGCAAAACTACACCAGTGGGAGACTGTCCTCTATCATACCTAAATAAATTAAACCAAAAATAAATAAAAAAGAGGTAAGAGAGGTGAATGAAATCCTAGAAAAATTAGAGTTAATAGATATGTGGAGAAAAATAGAGATAAAAAGGAATACACTTTCTTTTCAGCAGCACATGGTACATTCACAAAGACTGACGTTCTACTAGTGCATGGAAACCTGACAAACAAATGCAAAAGAGCAGAAATAATAAACACAACCTTTTCAGATCATGATGCAATAAAAATAATAATTAGTAATGGTAAATGAATGGGCAAATGAAAAATTAATTGGAAATAAAATAATATGATTCTCCAAAACCAGTTATTTAAAGAAGAAATCAAAGAAACAATTATTTCATTGAAGAGAATGACCATGATGAGACATCCTACCAAAACTTTTGGGATGCAGCCAAGGCAATACTCAGGGGGAAATTTATATCCTTGAGTGCATATATTAACAAATTAGGGAGGGCAAAGATCAATGAATTGGGAATGCAAATGAAAATATTAGAAAGCAAACAAATGAAAATCCCCAGATGAAAACAAAATTAGAGATCATAAAAATTAAAGGAAAAATTATTAAAATTGAAAGTAAAAGAACTATTGAATTAATAAATAAGACTAGAAGCTGGTACTTTGAAAAAAACAAATAAAATAGAAAAAGTACTGGTCAGTTGTAACATGAATAATCTTAAGTGGGGTGAACTGCTTCACAAAACTCTTACAGTACCCCCAGAACTCCAGGAGATGGGGCAGTTGGGGCAGTTAAGAATGTGGTATAAAATCAGGACATCCAGCTTGGCAAGATCACTCTCTTTGGGAGATACATGGAGCTGGATGGCTGGAAGGGGTAGGATTATTTCTTCTCAATAGCTTAACTTATCTCTAACCCAGAGAGCAGGATGGATTATTGCTAAATATTCCTCATAGACTGTAATGAGAATGTTTCCTAAAGTCTGTGAGCACTGTGACAAAATCTTGTAAGCAGTGTACCAAGCAATCTATAAACTACTACAGATCTACAATCAGGAACATCTCTATCATCTTGAACTTATAAATATTAGATTTTAAGAGATAGTTTAGATTGTGACGGAATTTGGGGAGACATAGTTTTATTCAGAGGCTTTCTCCTCTGGGGGGATAGCCACTCTGACATCACCTTGAAGATCATAGATAGATTTTACCTCACCCTCAAACCTAGACCTTTTCCCTCCTTCCCAGTTTCCATGAATTAATAAGTCCCTTCTCTTGTTTAGAGTGTGTAAGTGAGGTGTTGTGGTTCAGGTTATATAATCCTAATTCATACATTGACTAATCCTGGTCTTCATGTTGGCAGATTCTGAGAATAGTTGAAATCTAGTGATCAAGAAAGTTGCTTGAAAACATCCTGAGCACCTTACCTATTTTGGCTTATTAGGGAATAAGCTTCAAACAGTAGAAGTTACAAAATTCTATGGGGTTATTCCCTTTTTGCCAGCCAATTTAGTCCTGTGAAAGCTAAGTCAGATAGCCACCATTTCTGGACAGAGAAGGATTCTGTTAATAGCAGCTTGCCAGATACTTCAACTGCCAAGGGAAGGGTAGGAGTAAGAATTCCGTCCATTCACTCCCCTCCCCCTTGAAAGAGGTTTTACAGCAAGGGGCATGGAGGCTGATGAGACATCATTGCTAACTGCTCCCATTTTTACACAATCTAATTAAAAAACAGAAAGAAGAAAACAAAATTAACAGCATCAAAGATGAAAAGGGTGACCTCACCTCTAATGAAGAGGAAATTAAGGAAATCATTAAAAATTATTTTGCCCAATTATATGGCAATACATATAACAATTTAGGTGATTTGGTTGAATATTTATAAAAATATAAATTGCCTAGATTAACAGCAGAAAAATAGAATGCCTAAATAATTCCATCTCAGAGAAAGAAATTGAACAAGCCATTAAAGAACTCCCTAAGATAAAATCCCCAGACCAGATGGATTCACAAATGAATTTTAACAAACATTCAAAGAACAACTAATCCAAATACTATACAAACTATTTGACATAATAAGCAAAGAAGAAGTTCTACCAAATTCCTTTTATGACACAAATATGGCACTGAACCCAAAGCAAGGTAGATTAAAAACAGAGAAAGAAAAATACAGATCTATCTCCTTAATGAATATAGATGCAAAAATCTTAAATAGAATACTAGCAAAAAGACTCCAGCAAGTGATCAAGAGGGTTACAGATCATAATCAGGTGGAATTTATACCAGGAATTCAAGGATGGTTCAATATTAGGAAAACCATCCACATAATTGACCATACCAACAAGCAAATGAACAAAAATCACATGATTATCTCCGTAGATGCTGGAAAAGCTTTTGACAAAATACAACACTCATTCCTATTGAAAACACTAGAAGGTATAGGAATAGAAGGGCCTTTCCCAAAATAATAAACAGCATATATAAAACCATCACCAAGCATCATCTGCAATAAGGATGAATTGAAGCATTCCCTATAAGATCAGGAGTGAAACAAGGATATCCATTATTACCTCTATTATTTAACATTGTACTAGAAACGCTAACAGTAGCAATTAGAGAAGAAAAAGAAATTGAAGGTGTTGAAATGGGCAATGAGGAGACCAAGCTATTACTCTTTGCAGATGATGTGATGGTCTACTTAAAAAATCCTAGAAAATCAATTAAAAAGCTAGTGGAAATAATCAACAACTTTAGCAAATTTGCAGGATACAAAACAAACCCACATTAATTATCAGCATTTCTATATATTTCCAACACACCTCAGCAGCAAGAGGTAGAAAGAGAAATTCCATTTACAATCACCCTAGACCAGTGATGGGTAAACTATGGCCTGTGGGCCAGATGTGGTCCCCTGAAATGTTCTATCCAGCCTCCCAACATTATTCTTAATCTGATGAATACAATGAGTAGGATACAATACAATGAAACTTTGAAAGAGTTGCCTTAGAAACAGACTGACAGCTGAGTATTTCCTTTCCTTTGGCCCACTCTTTAAAAAATTTGCCCATCACTGTGCTAGTCAATATGAAATATATAGGAATCTATTTACAAAGATAAACATAGGAATTATATGAAAACAACTACAAAACACTTTCTACACAATTAAAACTAGATCTGAACAATTGGAAAAAATATTAATTGCTCATGGGTAGGACGAGCTAACATAAAAAAATGACCATTCTACCCAAATTAATTTATTATTTAGTGCCATACCTATCAAACTACCAAAAATTTTTTTTTAATTTTTTTTATAAAAATTATAAGAAAGATCATCTGGAAGAACAAAATAGCATGAATATCAAAGGAAATAATGAAAAAAATGTGAAGGAAGGCAGCCTAGCTGTTCCAGATCTTAAACTGTACTATAAAGCAGTGGTTACCAAAACAATATGCTACCGGCTAAGAGATAGAAGGGAGGATCAGTGGAATAGACTTGGGATAAGTGACCTTAGCAAGACAGTCTATGATAAACCCAAAGAGCTGAGCTCCATGGACAAAACTCCACTATTTGACAAAAACTGCTGGGAAAATTAGAAAACAATATGGGAGAGATTAGGTTTAGATCAACATCGCTCACCCTACATCAAGATAAACTAAAAATGCATGAATGACTTCAATATAAAGAAGGAAACTATAAGCAAATTAGGTGAATACAGAATACTATACTTGTCAGATCTTTTTGGAAAGGAAAGATTATAAAACCCAGGAAGAGTTAGAAAAAATTACAAAATATAAAATAAATAATTTTGATTACATTAAATTAAAAAGGTTTTATACAAAAAAACAAAAAACAATGCAACCAAAACTAGATGGGAAGCAAGAAAATTGGGGGAGAAACCTTTATAACAAAAAACTCTGACAAAGGTCTAATTACTCAAATATATAAGGAACTCAATCAATTGTACAAAAAAAATGAAGCCATCCCCCAATTGATAAATGGACAAGGGACATGAATAGGCAATTTTCAGATAAAGAAATCAGAACTATCAATGAGCACATAAGAAAGTGTTCTAAATCTCTTATAATTAGAGAAATGTAAATCAAAACAACTATGAGGTACCACCTCACACTTAGCAGATTAGTTAACATGACAGCAAAGGAAAGTAATATATGTTGGAGGGGATGTGGCAAAATAGGGATATTAATGAATTGCTAGTGGAGTTGTGAATTGATCCAACTATTCTGGATGGCAATATGGAACTATGCCCAAAGAATGCTAAAAGACTGCCTGCCCTTTGATCCAGCCATACCACTGCTGGGTTTATAACCCAAAGAGATCATAGGGTAAAAGACTTGTACAAAAATATTTGTCGCTGGGCTATTTGTAGTGGCAAAAAATTAGAAAATGTGGTCATGTCCTTCAGTTGGGGAATGGCTGAAAAAACTGTGGTTCTTTTGGTGATGGAATAGTGTTGCACTCAAAGGAATAATGAAGTGGAGGAATAGTGAACTGGAATGACCTCTAGGAATTGATGCAGAGTGAAAGGAGCGGAACCAGGCTAACATTATACACAGAGACTTATACACTGTGGTACAAATGAATGTGATGGATTTCTCTACTAGCAGCAATGCAATGATCGAGAAAAATTCTGAGGGACTTATGAGAAAGAACACTATCCACATTCAGAGGAAGAACTGTGGGAGTAGAAACACAGAAGAAAAACAGCTACTTGCACACTTGGGTTGATGGGGATATGATTTGGGATGTAAACTCTAAATGACCACCCCAGAGCAACTATCAATTATGTGGAATTAGGTCTTCATCAAGGTAACATGTAAAACCCAGTGGAATTGCACATAGGCTATGGGAAGTAAGGTAGAGTTTGGGAGGGTGAGAAAGAACATGAATCATGTAACCATGGAAATATATTCTAAAATAACTAAATAAATATATAAATAAATATTTGCTGGTATGTATAGGACATTTCTTTTACATCACCTGAGGTATATACCTCCCAATGGAATATCTTCCAAATTATTTTTCTGAGTACCATGACTAATTATCAAGTTCACATCAACTGGTGAAGATTGTACTTTAAATGATATCCTACAAGAAATCTTTACGTATTTTAATTGCCTATTTTGGAATCTTTCCTTTTGTACCTCTTCAATAACACACCAGGGTTAGGGTTCCAATACATTGGGACAGAATGCTAAAAAAGATTGTATAGCTTCCAACCAACTGATAGCATATTCAAAAGCAGTGTGAATAGAAATATAGAATTATGATATATTAGACCTCAAGTGGAACTTCAGAAAGGTGATACATTTTAATATGATTTTTTTAAAGTAATAGAAAATGTAATTATGGCCTCTGGGGCTTAGAATATGGCAAGAGTCACAACAAGATAGTTATTTTGTATATTCATCAGCTTTTAAAATCTCATATATAGTCTTTCATTTTAGCACAAGAATTAAAACAACCTTTAGATTTAAGTAATTACAAATACTTGACAACCTGAATAAACAAATTCTAAATAAATTTTTTCAGAAATAAATATTTGCACTTTCTTTTATAGAATCAAATTTCTTATTTTAGAGGTGACACAGTAATTATAGTTATAATTCTCTAACACATATAATAAAGATATTACAATCACAAAATATAAGATCAAAAGCTAAACCGCAAACATCAAATCTTTTCCTATAAAAAAAGAAAGTAAAAATAGTCTTCAAAATTCTGTTTCAGAAGTCATCTCACAAGCAATTGCCATATACTTTAGAGAACTAGATCACCAACAGGCTGATCTATAATAACCCTTATTGTTCAATAGTTTAAAAATAGATAATCTTGTTCCACTTTGAGTTTGGAACAGTTTTTTTTATTCTTTCATCAAAAAAGTTATAGCCACAAAGTTGAATATTGTATTCATAGTTAAAGTGGATATTTCCATTTTCTCTGAATTTAAACATTAGCTCCCTAAACTAATGTTGAACTTTGGTCATTATGAGTAATTAATCATGACACATATAACATTAGCTCACCTGTGTATATTTCACACACATATAAATTAGAAAATTAAAAACTACTTTGTTCCAGAGTTTTTCTGACACAAAATATTATTTTTTTCTTCTATTTTTAAGGGGCAGCTAGGTGTTGCATTGGATGGAGAGACCTAAGTTGTAGCCAAACTTAGAAAGGAAAGCAGGAACCTGGGGAGAAATTTTTAAAAGAGTATTTCTCTTAAAAATGACTCATTTCTCAAATATATATGTAACTGAACCAAATTTATGAAGATAAGGCCCATGTCCAAATTGATAAATGCTCAAAGGATATGAACAGGCAGATTTCAGAAACAGAAAATCAAAGTTATTAGTAGCTATATGAAATCAATATTAAATTTAAATCAGTACTGATTAGAGAAATATAGATTAAAACAACCCCATTGTATTACTTTACAACTATCAGACTGGATAACATGACAGAAATAGAAAATTATAAGTGCTAGAGGGGATATGAGATATAAAAAGGTACACTAATTCATGGTTTGGTAGCTGTGAACCGGTTCAAACATTCTAGAGAACAATTTGCAACTATACTCAAAGGTATATGAAGTTAAACATACTCTTTGACCCATAAAATACCACGAATAGGTGGGATTCCCAAAAAGATCAAAGGAAAAGGACCTATATCTACAAACATATTTATATAACTCTTTCTGAGTAGCAAAGAGTTTGAAGTCAAGGGGATGCTCATCAATTGGGGAAGAGCTAAGAAGGCTGTGGCACATGTTTGAGATGGGGTATTGTTGTTTAAGAAACATTAAGGAATAATTTCAGGGGAAAACATGTAACAAGACATGTATGAATTGATGGAAAGTCAGGTAAAAGAACTTGGAGATTATTATGAACAATATTAGCAATATAGTACCCAATTATAACAACTATGAAAAACTTGGCTACTTTTATAAATACAACGGTCTAAGACAATTCCAAGGGACTTGTGATGGAAAGTGACATTTACCTCTAGAAATAACTTGTATCATCTTAGTATAGATTAAAAGAATCTTTTTTCACTAATTTTGTCTTTATTGCCTTTTTTTTGGCAACATGATTAACATGGAAATACTTTGTATAACTTGATGTATATAGTTAGTATCTTATTGCTTACCTTTTCCTTGAAAATATAAGGGTTGAAGAGAGGAAAATATTTCGCAATTCCATTTTTAAAAATGAATATTAAAATATATAATAAAAAGAAAAAATGGGCTTATTTTCCTAATTATAAAGGAACATTTATCTCCTCACATTCTACATCTTGTAAAGAAACCAAAAGCCACCATAACAAATATACCTAGTTAAGAAAAATGATATGGGTCATTTTCAAATTGTGTGTCTCCTGAATATTTATTCTATCACCTGCCAGCATATAGATAGAATTCTTCAGTATCAGCCCTTTTGTATCATTGATGATCATTATTTTGAGACCATTTCTTATAATAAGGTAAAGTACTTCCATTTTATTTCTTTCAAATAAGAAAGGCTTTTAGAAGCAAAGTTGTGTTTTTTTTTGTTTGTTTTTTGTTTGTTTTTTTTAAACCCTTGTACTTCGGTGTATTGTCTCATAGGTGGAAGATTGGTAAGGGTGGGCAATGGGGGTCAAGTGACTTGCCCAGGGTCACACAGCTGAGAAGTGGCTGAGGCCGGGTTTGAACCCAGGACCTCCTGTCTCTAGGCCTGACTCTCACTCCACTGAGCTACCTAGCTGCCCCAAAGTTGTGTTTTGAATAGAGATCCAACAGTAGGAAATATCTATGTTCAAATTTTACTTCTGATGTATACCATTGGCCATGTTCCTTTGGGCAAGTAAGCTAACATCTTAGTGCACCAGGCAACTCTCTAAAACTAGAAATTGTAGAAGAATTGCTTCTCTATATTGGCAGATGGAATATTCTCATATAACTAAATTTCTGCATGAAAAAATTTTGAAAAGAAAATGTAGAAGATGAGTTTTTTAAGATAGATTTATGATTGATTGTATAGTGGAGTTTCAATGAAGAGTTGTGTCTAAAATTAGAAAATTGATAATGATATGATGAAATACTCAATTAAGTGCAGTCAGGATTCTTTTAGTTCTGAAAAATTACAGAATGAGTATTTTATTTTCTTTCACAAACTCTTAAATCTAGTTTTATTTTTCAGGATAATGACACTTTGACATAAAAAATACAAAATTAATATTTCTTTGCTTCTAAGTTCTTTTTTATTAAATGCTTTGAGAATTCATCCTACCCTCCTGCTATATTTATCATTGTTTTATTGCAAATTGCAATATAATTTCATAAAATGTTTATAGTGATTGTTTGATATCACTCCATATATTAGTACTGTTCACTTATTCTAAAGTGTTTATTGAGCACAGAGAGGATGCAAAGCTATTAAATATTAATGAATGGAAACATAAGTGCTATCATCACGTGGGTTGAGTTGGGAGTTGTGCTAGTAAAGATAAGAGGAAAAAAAACACATTATAATATGTGGAGCTGCCTCACAGTTCAGAATGAGATGGAACTATTAATTTGAGATTTGTATATAAGCACTAAAAATACTATATATTTTAGAAACAAAGAAAAATGTTTTATTTCTGACCTTACCATCTAGTATGAAAACAAATGGTAGTTTATAGAAGGCTTTAAAGTCACAGAAATGCCTTAGGCCATGGGTAAAATAAGAAAAAAGATCATAAAATGGAGATTTAGAGTTGAAATGGACCTTGGAGATCATATACTCCCACCTGTCAATTTTTCAGATTAGAAAACTGAGGCACAGAATGTTAAGTGAGTGGAGTTTAGTTGTGTAAATAAAAGGTGTTTGGGTTGAGATTTTCGTAGGACTGGGATTCGAACTCATGTTCTCTGACTTCAAATACAGTATCCTTGAATACCCTTGAATCATGCAAAAGATCTATGGTTTATTACAAAGATCTTTTACATTTTATTTTCTTGATTAAAAAACTCAAATAAAGAGTTGGAAAAGAGATTTCTTTCCTCAAAAAGAAGTAATTATTTTCATACCTATGTATTCCAATTACATATGTTCATGTCTTATCTCATTAGTAAATTATGAGCCCATCAAGGAAAAAATGATGTTATAATTATTTATCTTCCTATGTGCTTAATTATTTGATGTGTTTTTATATTGTTAAGCACATTTGATATAGAAAATTAAATGGTTATGAGATAAAATGGTAAAATTTACACCCTTGTTATATTAGAACTTTTTGTGATTTTAAAATTTTACTTTAAATGCATGTGTTTCTTAAGGCAGTATAGCAAATACACATACAAAAAAGGACTTATGGATCCTCAATGGAAAAGTTACTCTCACATACTGCTTATTAGAAAATTTTTATAATTAATGGCAGACTTATCAAAACTTTAACTTGGCCCGTCCAAAGAAATGAAGAGGATTTATACTAAAATCATGGCATATATAAAATTATCAAACAAGGTTTTAATAAAGGGTTGCTTCCTTTCATTTAAGGTAACTTATAAAACTGTCCACTTGCTTATAAAAACAATCTCTATGACATGTATAACTGCATAATATCTCCCCAAAATTAGCTTCATGTAGTAAAAACCTGATTAAGGATATTTAAAATTGAAAATGGACATTAGTCCTTTCTCCAGTGTAAGCATTTTCCAGGTGCTCCACTGCCACAAAATTTCATAGAAGGAACAGATCCCAGAGGCTAACTTGTCTACTACATTCTTGACCAAAGAACACATTTTATTACATCACCTAGATGCAATGTTACTTTTTTTTAGAAATCTCTTGGAAAAAGGGAACCCAATGCTCCTTAAAGGGATACACACTTTTGAACAATTCTACTTGTTATAAAAATTTCCTTAAAGAAGTTTTATGTTGCTCATGCATATTTGTTACAAGGGTTTTGTTTAGAATAAAGAAGCTGGAACAAGGAAACACATGTTTAAGCCTAACCTAAGACAGCGACTAGCTGTGTAACCCCAGATAACTCACTTAAATTTCTAAGGTTGTTAATAAGGATTAAATGACAAAATACTTTTAATATGTGCTTAGCATAGTATGTGCCATGTAGCTAGTACTCATTTACTAATCCTTTCCTTTTTGTATAAAATGAAGAAGAAGAGAGAAAAAATAAATGCTGGACGATAATATGTGAAAAAATAAATTACATTTTTAAACTAATTTATGTGAGAAAGTTCTCCCTAACTTTAATCATAACATTTTTCTACATCTTCCACCAATAATTCCTAGCTCTGAAGGCAAGAAAAACAAGTCTAATTACTCTTCAATGACAGTCCATCAAATATTTAAGATTGCCATTTTGTATTAAATAAATTTTTCTTTCTCTGGATTAGAAATCTACAGTTTGTTGATCCTATCCTTGGATGGTAATGTTTCTAGTCCTCTTGTTAAGTAGCTAGAAGAGTGACTGATACACATTTGGGATTTAATAAATGTTAATTAATTTATTGAGAAAAAGAGAGCAGTTAAGCATTTTGTTAGTCCCTTCTCACTTTGAGTTTCAACTCCCAATTAAGGTTTCTTGCATTCCATTCATCTCCATTCCCTTCCCTTCTCTTCTCTAGCCCTGTTTTTCCCTCCTCTTCCCTTCCCTTATATTCTCTCTTCTCCCCTTTCTATTTTATTATACTCTTCCCAGTTTAAAGATAATTCACCCTAGGATGAAAAATAGAAGCAAAATGAAAACTGATTAGTTCTGCCTTTTCTTTTTATCTCCCAGACCACCACTCTTATACCCTCTTTAATCTTCTTCTTACACCCTATATCACTTTGAAAGTGTTTCTTCTTATTATAGCATAACAGAGGACTGAAATATTCATTTGGTATCTGAGATAATATTTCAGCTTTAGAGAAGCAGAGAAGCTTGATTCCATTGTTATATGTTATCTTAGGGAAGTACTTTGGAGAGATTGTAGAGAATAAGGCATCTTATAACTGGATCTGGACTTTTACTCATTTGGTGAATATTAAGCTATGGAGACATCCAAAAGGTCTTGGCTCACTTCTAGGATGTCCTTCTTGCTTTGGTTCTTTTGACTGATGTATTCATTGTTGGACTCATTTTGCCTTTGCACCTGATAAGAGAGCATGTGGTAAAAGGAGAGGCCTTGGGAACTTTTACCTTCTGAAGCCAAGCAGCCATGAGAAAGACATATATTTGTTTTTGCTGCATTTTAGAAGTAAATATACCTTTGTAAAAGCTAATATTGTAATAGCTAATATTGTAAAATATACCTTTGTAAAAGCTTATATTGAAATTAAATGGAATCAGAACACAAGTCACTGCTGCATAAGAATAGAGGATGGAACACATAACTGATGAAAATGTATCCAGGGGATTAGAGAAAATAATACCCCCCAAAACCCTTAAGATCCCCTAGCGCCCTGATCAGAAGAGGATCTTGTTCTGAGAGTCAGCATTATCCCTATGATTAGAATCCATAACCTAGTTCTTAATTATGTTCTGAGTTTCCTTCTGAATTTTTTCATTACAGATATTGTTTTTATAAGAATATGCTCACGTTTAGCATTTATCTTCCATTATTTGTGCTTTGTTTCCCCAACTTATAAACAATTGTTTTTCCTGGTGCCTTTTTTTTTAATGTACCATATTTATTTGCCAATAAATGTCCTTTTCCCCAATACAACCCTCCTTCTACTAAGGAAAGCATAGTCAAGCTGAAACAACTAATATAACAATTGAATCTGTCTTTGTTTCCAACCTTCAGTATACACAAAACTCTCTAAAGAGAAGACTTGTATCATATAAAGGCTTTGAAAAAGGCATCTATCGATGCATGCTTAATCCATTAAAGAACATCCATCTCTTTAGATTACTCCTTCATTTTCTTCATCTCAAAAATTTTTTCTTTTCCCTTAAGCAATTCAGTTTTGAGTTTCCCTTTCCTCCTGTGTTAACTCCCTTTAAGAAGAGTATCATGTTTACCCTCTCAACTCCTTGCAATTAATTTTTCTCAAAATAGGCTGTGTGTCCAACTAGGCCCAACTTTCTTCCCTTCTCTATCATAAATTAAAAAAAAAAGGTAAGTCTCTTGATTCATTCTGTGCCAGATGTCAGTTCTTTGTTGGGCAGATTCATGTCAAACATAGTAGGTGAACTTATTTTATGTTTATTTTTAATATAAACTTATTTTTGGATTACTTCTGAAACAAGGCTATTATATGCCTTGTAAAATCATGTGCATTTACAAAGAATTGTTTGCTCTGTTGCAGTCAGGATTTGTTAAGGAATTTAAAAATTCCATGTTAATACCAACTTATCCAGGTTCACAAAAAGGCAAATAATAACATTAATTTTATGTAAAATAACTGACATTTAAAAGAGTAAGTAACAATTTCACAAATTATTAGATCTCTCTCTGGTAACTTTGGGCCTTTATGGGAATATACTAAATAATTTAGAAATAATGTACCATAAGTCAATTGATGAAGAATGGAATAAATTACGTGTCAGATATATGACTAAATGGAGGGTGTATGACCAAACAGGGGAAAGAAAAAAATCATAGGGAATAAAGTAGATAATTTTAATGACAAGAAATTTAAGAATTTTTGTATACATACACACACAAACAACAATGCAGTCAAAATAGGAAGGAAATTCAAAGATGGGGAAAATAAATTCAAAAATAAAATTTCTTTGATAAAGGCCTCATTTCAGAAATGTAAAAAGAAATGAGCCAAATTTATACAAACAAGAGTAATTCCATAAGTGATCAAAGTACTTGAAAACTCTATTTTCATGAGAATAAATCAAAACCATCAATAGTCACATTTTAAAATGCTCTACATCACTGTTGATTAAAGAAATGCAAATTAAAACAATTTTGAGATAGATAACTTTGACTACATTAAATTAAAATGCTTTTTCACAGATTAAACCAATATAACCAAGATTGAAGGGAAACAGAAAAGTGGAGGGAAAAAAATCTATAATAAGTGCTCCAGACAAAAGATACTTTTAAAAAATTAGAGAACTGAGTCAAGTTTATGAGAATACAAAGCATTCCCCAATTTACAAATGGTCAGAAGATGTGCATAGGAAATTCTTAGATGAAGAAATTAAAATTAACTCTAACATATGAAAAAATGTTCCAAAATACTATTAATTAGAACAGTGCAAATTAAAACAATTCTGAAGTACCATTCCCTATCTATCAGATTGTCTAATAGGAGAAAAAAGGAAAATAATAAATGTTGCAGGGGGTGTGGCAAAATTAGACACTAATATGCTTTTAGTGGAACTGTGAACTAATATAATCATTCAGGAGAGCAAATAGGAATCATGCCTTTAGGGCCATCAAATGACATATATTCTCTGAACAAGCAATAGCACTACTAGGTCTATATCCCAAAAGAGATTAAAGATTAGAAAAAAGGACCTATTTGTACAACAGTAATTATAGCAGACCTTTTTGTAGCAGAAAAGAATGAGAAACTAGATGTATATCCATCAATTGGAGAATGACTGAACAAATTGTGAAAAATGATGGAATGAAATATTATTGTGCCATAAGAAATGACAAAGAAGATGATTACAAAAAACCTTGAAAGACTCATATGAAGTGATGCAAAGTGAAGTGAGCAAAACCAGGCAGAATTTTTACATAGTAACAGCAATAATGTTTGAAGAATAACTGTGAATGATTTAACTATTCTCAACAATGCAAGGATCCAGGATGACTCCAAAGGACTCATAACAAAAACAAACAAACAAACAAAATGTTATCTAACACCATAGAAGGAACTGACAGATGCAAGGCAAACTGAAGCATACCATTCTTCACTTTATTTCCTCCATTAATTTTTCTGTCTTCTTTCACAACATGATGAACATGGGAATGTGTATTATATGATAACAAATATATAGCTTATATCATATTATTTGCTGTCTTTGTGTTAGGAAAGATGTGGGAGAGAACATTTATTGCAAAATGTCTGAAAAATTTTCAACATTTAAATGTTTTAAGCTTTAAAAAACTCTGAGACACCACCTCACAACAATCAGATTGTCTGAAATAATAGAAGAGAAAGATTATAAATAATGGAGAAGACATGAGATAATAGATAGACTAATGTAGCACTGTTGGTGGAATTGTTCGTTTGTCCAAACTTACTAGAAAACAATCACAAATTATGCCAAAGTACTATAAACTTTTGCAAATCATTTCACTCAATAATACCACTACTTAATCTGCATCCAAAGAGATAAAAAAGGAAACATGAAATACCTTTCCAAGAAATATGTATAGCAGATCTTTTTAGTGTAGGCAAAGGATTGGAAATTAAGGAGATCCTCATCATTTTTTCAATCATCGAACAAATTATGGTATGTGATTGAGATGAAATACTATTATAATATAAGAAATGATGGTGGGGATCAGAAAAAAAAGCAACTCTGGGAAGACATATCAGGTGATGCAGGTTAAGTGAGCAAAACCAGGAGAACACTTTACACAATGACAACAATATTGTACTAATGATGAACTGTGATCGACATAGTGACTCAATAAATATATCCAAAGAAATTCCAAAGGACCCACAATAAAAAATGCTATCAACCTCCAGTCACAAGTGATAAACTCTGAGCGCTGATCAAAGTATATTTAATTTTTTTCACATATTTCTGTTATTGTTTTGTTTTTCAACTTGGTTAATATGTAAATGCGTTTTTTCTTGACTTTACATGCATCATATTCTATATTAAGAGATGGGGGAGGACTGGGAGTTAGAGAAGACATCATGTGTTGATGTCTTGATGTTTGTGTATGTTTGATTTAAGTGAATCAGAGTTGCAAAAATATCATCAGTTTCATTTTCTCTCCCATAGCCATCAAAGTCCAGTGGCAAGATAAAACTCAAGATTACTGAATGGCCCAGGATGTAGTAGATGACTTTTGTTTCTTCATTCTTCTGACCAAGCTCAAGTGTTCCATAGAATCTGTTTCAGCTGCCTTCATAACCTTTTGGGGTGGGGGAACACAAAAAAACACTTTTATCATTCTTTCCAATCGGGGAAGCTTTCACATGCTTGAAGTAGGCATTTCCCTAACTCATCAATGAATTTAATGCCTATCAGTTAAACCTCAACCTCATTTAGAACATTAACTTAGATAATTTCACTGGGGTATGTGCACATGCTATAATGAAGAATAATCTACCTAGCAACTGAGTATAACTCTTCAGGGAAAAATGATATTAATTAGGGGATTTTCAAGCATTCCTAATGAAAAGACCAGAATAGAGGAGAAAGTATAACATTCAAACATAATACTCAAGAGAAATATAAAGAGATACACCTGAAACAGAAATCAAAATGAACATAAAAATGTCAAATTCTTTACATTATAATATAAGAAGATGATACATATAACTACTAAAAATTCATTAAGGTAGTTAAAAAGGAGTTTATATAGACAGAGGACATGTATGAGAGTTGATTATACTAGAATAATTTTCAAAATAATGAAAGGTGAGAAAGAGGAAGGCACTGAGGAAAGAGGAGGGGAGATGTAATTCAAAGAGATAATCTGAGAAATTACATTTTATTCAAAGGTACCATAAACAATCAAGTAATAACAAAAATTTTATAGCAAGTTTCTCTGATAAAGACATTTCTCAAAGAGAGAACTGAGTTAAATTTATACAAATAAGAGCTATTCTCCAAGTGAAAATATGAATATAGGAAGTTTTCAGAAGAAGAAATCAAAACTTTCTAGGGTCATGAAAAATCCTTTAAATCACTATTGAGTAGAGAAATGCAAATTAAAACACCTCAGAGGTACCTCACAATTATCAGAAATGATAAATGGTGATGAGGATGAGGGAAAATATGTACACTAATAAAGTGTTGATAGATAAATGAACAGGTTCAATCACTCCTAACGACAAAGTGTAACTATGTTGAAAGGGCTATAGAATTGGTCTATATCTCAAAGAGATTTTTTTTAAAAGAAAGGGACCAATGTACACAAATATTAAGTCTTTCAGTGGACAAAAAGCATTGGAGATCAAGAGGATACTCACAATCTAGGAATGACTGAACAAATTGTGATATATGATTGTAATGGAGTACAATTGTGATTTGGAAATGGCATGTGGGGTGGTTTCAGAAAAAAAACAGAAGTTCCATATTAACTGATGTAAGAGCAGATCCTTATGCACAGTTATGTTATGATGATGATCAACTGTGAAAAACTTGGTTACTTCGAGCAATACAATGTTGCAAAACAATTCTAAAAGACTCGTGATAAAAAAAAATGTTGTCTACCTTCAGAGAAAGAACTGATGAATTCCAGGTTCAAATTGAAATGTAATTTCTTCATATTGTTTCTGTTTTTTCTTTGCAATTTGGTTAATATGGAAATATGTTTTGCATGATTTTGCATGCATAATTGATGTGATATTGTTTGCCTTCTTGGTGAGTGGGGAATGAGGTGAGAGGGAGGAAGAGAATTTGGAACTCAAAATTTTTGAAGAAAAGAGTGTCAAAAATGAATAATAATAATAATGATTTTGCTGCTCAAAATGTTTTAAAAGTATGTGTAATTGGGAAATATTTGCCAAATGAATTTTAAAATAGTATTTTAAATGTTAGGGTTACTTTAACTCTATTCTTCCTAACTCCAAATATACCATTTTCCATTAATTTTCCATTATGAAAATTTTTCCCTCTTTGGGCTTCATATACCTAATATGATTCTTACTTCTTTGCAGTCTTAAAGTGGTTTGCATGATAGTGGGGTAGGCTGAATTTTGTTCCATTGGGTTCTTTAAATAATATGAAACAATTGACTTCTGCCTCTCTCAGAATATGTGTACTTTGTCAAGACAATAAATGCCTTTACAAATGTTAGACTTCATTCTGATTAGTGTCATGGAAATTTAATGAATGAAAATCTGTTCTCATGGAAGCACAAATATTAGTACAACGGTCAGTGCCATTTTTTGGCATACATGCCAAAGGTAGATTTGATAAATTTGAGTAAAGGAACCAAAATAGTCCAAGGCAAAGCTGGCAAATAATTCTAGATGCTCCACAGGCTATATACTAAATGCAAACATAATATATACTTTGATTGTTTCAGTAATAGATTCTTATCATGCATTCAGCATTTTGATCTATAAAAATACTAGAAAAATGTGTAATTAGAGCAAAATATTATTTTTAAGAAATTGTCTTTCCATACAAAATGGTATTCTTTTTTTTTCAAATGAAATGTATCCATAATCATCCACTCACAGATTAAAAGACTTTGACCACAATTTGAGGACCACAATTCAGCTAACAAAATGATTCAACTCTATACTTATTTCAACCATAATAAGTAGAAATGAATCCGCAATAGGAAAATATATATCCCACAAATCTTATATAATTCTAACATGGTAATTTAATTACTTAGCACCTAGAAAACCAAGGGCATAAAAAGAGCAAATGCTACAGGAAATACAGAAATTTGAAGAAATGAAATAGCCTGGAAAGGTCTGATGCAATACTTCAAGATTTGTCTGTTTGAACACATTAACAAAAAAGGGGAAAAAAGACAATGCACATGATTATTCACAATGGGTGCTGAAGGGACATTAAATCCACTGTAAAAGCTTAGTCTATGACAAATTGAATTGAAAGGGAAAAAGATAGGGAGTGGAAATGGGATCAGAGAAAATAACTGGATCCATGATCCAGATTTTAAGGAAATAATCCTTATTAATCCTCAATTTGGAGTTTAATTTATTATCAAAGAGAAATCAAAATTATTTTCCACTGATAATTTTATCATAGTTTATCTATACATAAAGAGGATATATTTTCTAAATGACCCATTGTTTTTCAGAATCTATCTTCTTTCATTTTTTATCCAAATTGAGTTTTAGAAATGCCTGCCATCTCTCAAACTTTTGAAGCTATTTGCAATATTCTCTGAAAGATGGAATAAATATTTTCTTTTATTAAGGAAAAAACTTATAATGAATGTCATATGATACTTGTGGAAGTAAGTAATTAGCTCTGAGGCAATGATCAAGTTTTCTCACCTCTTTAAAGATCAATTTCTTCTTCTGTAAAACATAACAGGAATATGGATAGTGCCTAACTCATAGGGTTATTGGGGAGATCAAATAGTTTTAAATATATAAAATATACAAGTATTCTGAAAATGACAGTATTTCAAAAAATATGAGTTGTTGTTACTCTGTTTAGCCAAGCTTAGTGATATATTTTTATAACTTTTCCCCCAGATTACACACAGATTCAATTTTAATAATTGTTTTCTGACATTCCGTCATCCATCTTCTTCCTTCCCAGTCTTCCAATCTCCTTGAGAGAGGAGTTAATATGATATAGGTTGTATATTTGCTATCATTACATAATTCTATATTCAACATGTGAAGGAAGATACATATCATTTATACTAGAGAGAAATTCTTGGAAGAAATAAAATGAAGAATTTTATACTTCAATCTGCATTCAGCCATGTTTGCAATGAGTTGTCTCATGAGTTGTCCTGCATCCTTGCATTGCTGATAATAATTAAGTTATTCACAGATGAACATCAAATATTATTGTTGTTACTGTGTATAGAGTTCTCTTAGTTCTGACTGCTTCACTTTGTGTCATTTTATTTAAGTCTTTCCAGCTTTCTTCTTTTGTTTTCTGTTTGTTTTTTGCTTGTCATTTCTAAAGGCACAATAGTATTCCAATTTAATTATATACCACGATGTGTTCAGTCATACTCCAATTGATGGAAATCTCTTCAGTTTCTAAATCCTTTGACCACAAAAAGAGGTGATAAAAATATTTTTACAAGTAGATTCTTTCTCCCAAACTTTGATCTCTTTTGGATGTAAACCTAATGGTACTTGGTCAAAGGGTACACAAGATTTGAAGGTCCTTTGGCCATGGTCCCAAATCCTCTCTAGAAGAATTATATCAGTTCATAGTTCCACCAACAGTGTATCAATTTCACAATTTCCCTACATCCTCCCCAATATTTATCACTTTCCTTTTTTGTCCTATTAGCTAGTATGATAGTTATGAGGTTGTACCTCAGAGTTATTTTAACTTGTATTACTCCAACTAATAATGATTTGGAGCATTTTTATGTGACTAAAGATAATTTCTTCATCTGAGAATTTCCTGCTCATATCCCTTGACCACTTCTAAATTGGGGAATGCTTTCTATTACTATAATTTGACTCAATTCTCTATATATTTGAGAAAAGAAACCTTGGTCAGAGGCACTTGCTATAAATTTTTCCCCAGTTTTATATTTTCCTTCTAAACATGGTTTTATTGGTTTTGTTTTTGCAAACCCTTTCTAATTTAATATAGTCAAAGTTAATCTGTCTTACACCTTGTCATATGTTTTCTATGATAACTCTTCCAAAGCAAGTTAATAGTATAATGAGTGAAACCATTAGTAGGTTTACAGATTTGAGATGGATAAAAATCAGTTTTTTTCAAAAGCACAGGATTGAAAAATAAACTAATAAAATTATGCACATCTGTAAAAGATACACATGTAGATGTGGGCCCTTAAACTTCATTTTGGAATTCCCTTACATGCGAGTGCTTTTCTAAGTGGATTAACTCTTAAATGGAAAAGCCACCCAGCTAGGTGCTAGAAGTCAAAAAATTTAAAGTACAGTCCTGAAGAATCTTGTTTTCAACTATAGTGCAGAATGGGGATTAATGTATCATGAAGCTGAAAATATGGGTGGAGGCCAGGTTCTGAAGGATTTCAAAAGCTAAATGAAAGAGTGGGTTGAGTAGGACTGTCACATGATCAGATACACATTTAAGGAAAATTATGAGGCAGGGAGATCAACTAGGAAGTTGATGTTTTTAATCTAAGGACAAGGTGAATAAAATCTTAACTAAGCTAGTAGTTGTATGAGTAATGAAAATCAGTCAGAGGATGAAAGATACTGGGAAGGTGGATATAGCAAGATGTAGCAGTTGATTGGAAATGTGGGGTGAGGGAGAGAAAAGGGTCAAAAATAATGGTAATGTTCAGTGATGAATCTGGGAGGTTGAATACATTGATAGTTCCCTCACAAACAAGAAGACTTTGAAACCTGCCTCATAGAATCCCTCTTTTTTTTTTCTCAATATACAATTTTAGCACCAGTTTGTACATGACACTTGTGTCATCTGGGAATGTAGCAAAAATGCCTTTTATTCTAAGCCCTAGAGCCCTATTCAGTGTTTGTGGGGGAATTTACATTTAATATATACTAAATTATTACTATAATCTGGGTTTGGAATTAGAGGCTCCAATCATTCCACTGACTTTTATGTTTCCTTTGTTCTTAAGAACTGCAAGGAACATTTCCCCACAATAAAACCTGATTAATAGATAAGGGAGATAGTAATGCTCTTCCTGCTAAAAACCTAAGCCCATACTATCACCTCATCAGGTGGGGAGAGGTTGAGAGTTTCTATGGATCACCTCCTTATTAGGTATATCTTGGGGTGTTCAAGGGAGAGGCTAAATAATAAGCTCTCAATATTGTATTTATAAACCTGCACCAAAGGATTTGGAGGTCTTTGATTATCAGGATAATCTTTTGACCAGATTATTTTATCTTGATCAATCAATTAATAAATTAAATTAACACCCATAAGTAAAGCATATTACAATTACATTCATCACAGTTGTATTGAAGCAGAAATAATTTGAGACCTTGAGGTAGTTGTGGTGACATTGTGACATAGTTAAGACTGCATTTGGGGCAAATTATATTCACATCTGTACAATATGGATTAGAAAAGAGAGAGACTAGGATTCGTGGTGTTGTTTTGTTTTGTTTTGTTTTGTTTTGTTTTTCCTTCCCCTTCTCCTTTAAATGAAGTATCACTGAATATGTGGTTGACAAGGTGTAGATTGGTTTCGATAAATAAGTATCATCATATCTATGGCTAAACTATACTAGTGTTTCCACTACTGTTTCCATTTTTCCTTGTTTTTCAATTGACCATGAGTAATTTCTTTAGCTGAAAGATAGTATTCAAAATTTTGAGAATGTATATTATTCCATGATTCTAGCCATGTTAAATGTTTATTTTAATTTAGTAGTTTAAAACATAGCCATTTTTTTCCTGAATTTCATATTTAATCAATCAACAAACATTTATTAAGAACCATTTATGTGACCAGTACACTGCTTAGTGTGTTAGAAATATAATTACACCAATGAAACACACCCTGACATGAAGGAGTTTACATTATAATAGAGATAAAATGTCTATAACTGTAAGTATATATTTAACAAATATAATAGTTGTGAGTGAGAGGGAACTGGAAATGGAGGCACCAGGAGATGTTTAATTTAGAAGACAGAGTTTGAACCAAGCTTTAGATAAAATAAGACCAAGAGGGATATAATGAAGTGTCCATGATTGTTTCTTATTGTTATTTAGTTGTTTCATTCGTGTCTCACTTTTTATGATCCCATTTGGGGTTTTCTGAGAAAAGATTCTGGAGTGTTCTACAATTTTCTTCTTCAACTCATTTTATAGATGAGGAAACAGAGGCAAAATAGATCAAGTGACTTGCCCAGAGTCTCATAGCTAGTAAGTGTCAGAGGTCAGATTTAATTCAGTTCTTCCTCACTCCAAGCCTACTCTCTCTACTGCAACAACTACACATAGCTATTAAGTGGCAATGACTCAAATATTTTTGACTCCAGTTCAGCATTCTTTCCACAACAAGACATATTATTTTATAGTACAGTTGTTATTGTGAATGTCATTTGTCTCTTATTAGGGTTTAAGATATCCGAAGGAAACTAAAAACAATAATAACTACCATTTATATGGCATTTTATGATTTGCATAGTACTTTACAAATATTATCTCACATATTTTCACAACCTTGAGAGGCGGAAGCTACTAATATCCCCATTTTACAGGTACAGAAATTGAGATAATCAGACATTAAATGACTTGCTTAGCATCAATAGGTAATAAGTTATTAGACTTGATTTGAATTCAGGGTTTTCTGACTCCAATTCTCTATTCACTGCTCCATGTAGTTGTGTCATTTTTCTCTGAATATTTATAGAGCACTTTGGAAATAACAATAGATGGGTGAACAAAAGAATAGTATAACATGTATTTTTCCATATATTTGCCTCAATAAGTCTTGCCTCTTTAAAAAACATCAAATAAAATACAAATGTTTTGAGAACCTACTGCCAAACAAGAAGATAAAATGCCAAAATTACTGACTCCAATTTAGCAAAATTTTGTCTATTGTACCTATACAAGTTTTATTTTAGTCTCATGTTTAGTACATTTTGTCTGAAAGTCTAGCAATTCGGATATTAAACTATTTATCACATCTGAAGATCCCTTGAAATCAGTTAAAATGTCAAGGGCATTTTCATCTAATTCTTGTAGGCACAGAGAAGGAGAGGTAAAACCAAATAACTTTCATTAGTGAGTTGACAGAAAAACATTGATCTTCAAGTGCTATGGGAAGCCAGCAGATGCCAGCATATCGATATGAATACACTCTGACATCCATTGCCACTGATGGTGTGGTTCTGAGAGAAAGAGGGACATAATAAAAAGGTCATTCTGGATATTTCTTACCACAGTAGTGTCCTTTAAAAAAATAGCTAAGATTTTCAGATCATATTTTTCTTTGAAAATTTGCCTCGCCAAACTTGAGAAGCTGTAAAAAAACAACAACATATTTCTGTGAATCAGAAGACCTGAATTGTAATTCAAAAATCAGACATTAATTAGCTAAATGACCTCGAGTAAATAATCCAAGTACAAGGGGCCTAGATTTCCTTCTCTTTAAAATGAAGGAGGTAGGAATTGGGTCAGTTAATCTCTGAATTCCTTTCAGCCCTGAAATTTAGCGGTTCTTTATATTGCCCTCATGTGTATATGATTTTATTCATCTTATCAGGCATAAACCATTCATTAATTTTTTTTAAAAATAGCTTATCTATTCAGGTATATGCCAGGTATTGTCCTAAATGTTGTCTATTACAAAAGAAAGATCAACCCAATCCCTTAGGTACTGTAATCTAATAGGGCTAAATAGCATGACTATAGAGAAGGAAATACAAAACATATACAAAGTACATAAAAAATAATTTGGGGAGGGAAGATTGATGTTAACAACTGGAATATTATGACAATCCTTTTAGTAGGTGGCACTTGAACTAAGCCTAGCAGGAAGCTAAGGATTCCACAAAATTAATGGAAGGGCAAAATGTATTCTAGGCACAAAGGACAGCCTATAATAGTGAAACACTGTTGAGAGGGAACAGCAAGGAGGCCAAGTTTAGCTGTGACACAGACCACAGAAAGGAGAAAAATGTGTAATAAACTTGGAAAGGAAAGCTGGAACCAGATAGTAAAGGGCTTTATGGGGGACCAAATGAGCCAACGTGTATAAAGTGCTTTGTAAATCTTAAATAGCTTCATAAATCTTAGCTCTTGTTATCATAAGCTTTAAATGTCAAACAGGAAGATTTTGTCATAGAAGCAAGAGGGAATTGGTGAACTTTATTGAAAAGGGCAGGGACATACATGGTCAGATCTAGGAAAATAACCACCACCTGTGTGTAGATTTTAGTGGAAATTTTCTATTTTGAATATATTGACTTTAAGATGCCTATATGATATCCATTTGGAAATGTCTAATAGGCATTTAGTGATAAGCTATTTCAGTTCAGGAGAGAGGCTGCGTCTGAATCTATAGATTAGTATCTTATATAAAGATATGATTGTTGAACCATTGGGAACTGAAGAAATCATCAAAAGCAGTTATGTTGAGAGAGAGATAATACTATGGTTAAGATTAATAACTTTGAAAGACTTAGGAACTCTTATTAGAGTAATGACCAACCATGATTTCTGAGGCCTAATGATGAAATATGCTACCCTTCTGAGAGAGAGGTATTTTTTTAATTGTAAATTGCAGTTTTATTATCCAACCCTCAAGATAGAAATGTCATGTGAAGTACTAGTTAGAAATACTTTCCAACAGAAGAGTGTAGAATGTTGTTGACAATGCATGAATGAAGGTAGGACAAGGAACAGGAGAATAAAGTATATACTGCAATATGTAGTTGAAAGAATTAAATAAGGAAGAAAATGGAAAGGACCCCTTCATTAAAAGTTACAAAACAATTGTTATTGTAGTAAAGAATTGGAAACTAAATTGGTGTTCACTGGTTGAATATGTCATGTATATAAGCACAATGGGATATTTCTGTACTGTAAGAAATGGTGAACGGAATGGATTCAGAAAAGATTGGTAGAATTTTTTATTAACTGATATAGAAAAAAAGACTAGGAACATTATTTATACAAGGAGTATAATCTTATAAAAGAAATTTATGGAAAAATTTAAGAACTCTCAACAATGTGATGATTAATCACAACTTAAGGAGACTGAATGAAGACTTAGATTTTCCAGTTCTTTGCAGGGAAGGGATGGGCTAAAAGTACAGAATGAACCATATATTTTCAGGCATGACAAATTAATGGATTTGTTTTGCTTGGTAATTAATACAAAGGAGAGTCTCATATTAATTTTTGATGGGTTTAGAGTTATAGGAATAGTTATGATTAAAAAGAGAATAAAAGAAAGAGTGTCAATGACCCATTTTATAAATATACAGAAGAGAGAAGGATATTTCAGAAAAGGACACAAGCAAGTAAAGCAATGTTGCTACTGCCATACTCTATTTAATAATTTTTTTAAAAAACTATATATAATCTGGCCTCTAATGCTTCCTAGCTGTGTGACCCTGAGAAAGTCATTTATCCTCTATTGGCCTTACTACTTTTCTGCCTTGGAACCATATATTCCAAGACAAAAGGTAAGGGTTTTATTTTTTAAGTATAAAACAATGCATATCCTTTGATCTAGGAATAATACTACTAGTTCTGTATTCCAAAGAGATAAATAAAAGGGGAAGGGGAAGGACCTACTTGCACAAAAATATTTATAGATGCTCTTTTTGTGGTGGCAAAGGATTGGAAATTGATGGGATGCCCACAAATGGGGGCATGGCTGAACAAAATATGATATATGATAGTGATGGAATGCTGTTGTCCTATAAGAAATGATGAACTGTACAGTTTCACAAAGAAATGGAAAGACCTACATAAACTGATGCAGAGAGAAATAAGCAGAACCAGGACAACATTGTACACAGTAACAGTAATATTGTACAATGATCAATTGTAATATACTTAGCTACTCTGAGCTACAAAATGATCTAAGACAATTCTGAGAAACTAATGACAAAGAATAAAATCCACCTACATAGAAAGAACTGTGGTAGGTGGAATACAAATGAAAGCATACAATTTTTGTACTTATTTGGATTTTTGTTTTGGAGTTTAGTTGTATATAATTATTCAATTAAAAATGAATAATATGGAAATATGTTTTGCATGATAATACATGTATAACACGAATCAAATTGCTTGCCAACTCTGGGAGGGGGGAGGAAAGTGAGGAAAGAAAGAAAATTCGGATCATATAACTTTGGAAAACTTATGTGGAAATTTGTTTTTACATGTACTTGATAAAATAAACAAACAAACAAATAAATAAATGTAACTTAAAAATTAAATATGAGAGTCCATCTCAAATATGGCATTTTCTATATCATTTTTTCTATATGAAAATATTCATGATTGTTGATGTTTATCAAGTTGATATTAAAAAACAAAATTTTTAAATAATTGAAAAGAGAAGAAAGTCTGCCCACAGCAAGAATAAAGACTTTGAAGACAATGAAGAGCAACAGGACTAAATATTACAAAGAATGTCCCTGAAGTTTTTGTTGAAGGAGAGAAAAAAAGAATAGAATTAGGAAATTATAGTGCTTTATTGATTTTAAAGGTCTGTCATGACTAATACTATTAGATGATACAACAAACATTTTTACATTTTTTTTCAAAATAAATTAAAAGATGGCAATGCCTATGAAATTTTGTGGCAACCTAATCTTCAAGTATTTTCTGCTTTGAGGAAGGATAGACTGGCATCTTAGCAGCTTCTCTGATATAAAATATTGGTTGAGTCAGCTAATACTGGTGATTTACTCTTCTCCATGGATCCAATTAAATTGATTACAAGTGAGAAACATCTTGATTTGCAAGTCATAATAAAAGCACTCTGAGAGGGTGGGCAGTTAAAGGCAGTTGCGTCCTGGGTTTTGAGTAAGCAGGTCACTGTGTTTGCTGGGTCTTAAGTCTGGGTTGCTCATGGGGGGCTTGAGGCTTGAATCTGAACAACAAGCTGCAGGGGCTGAAGCAGCTCCTGTCACTATCCTCCTCACCCCAGGGCTGTCCCAGCCAGGGGTTCAGGCTTCCCCCTACCCCTCTCTAGAGTTCTCAGGGGCCCTATGGAATTCCGAGCTGTGGCTTGAACCCCTCTCTGCAGCTAGAATTCCACTCTGCAATATGAATCCCACAATGTGCATATCTTCCATCTGTAAGTTATTCATTGTCATCTTCATCATTTTAAACTATCTTGCCAATCCTCATTTAGCATAGTACTTAACTTTAGTCCAAAGTCCACCTATCAGAAAATGAAATTAATGAATTTTAAACAACTATATAGGTTGTAGGGTTGTATGTAGTCAACAGAATATGATGATTAGTGTATTCCACACTAATTTAATAATGTAGTCAACTATTAACAGGGCTGATTTTCAGGAAACTATATATAGTGTTGTTCAGTGGTATGGACACTGACATGATGTTCCTCCAAAGTTTTTGAAGAAAAATTAGAGAGGCAAATCTGAGCACATTTAATCTATTTCCTCTTCCTCTTTGTTATTAAACCTACTGCTTAACTGATTTAAGGCCCACCCTAGTTTATTTTCTACTGCATGTGCATAGTTCCTTGCCAATTCATGGCAATTTTAAAGCACAAATTAAGATCTTTATTTTGTATCCCCTGGTATCTAAGGAAGACCAATAATAGTCCATGAAAGTTTGACAAAGGAAATGCTTTATGATAAAGGATTGACATCTGAACAAGAGTCTTTGGCAGTTCTTTTTTTTAACCCTTCACTTCCATCTTCAAATCAATGCTACATACGTGTTCTAAGACTGAAGAGTAGTAAGGGCTAGACAATGGTAGTTAAGTGATTTGCTCAGGATCATAGAGCAAATATGTGTCTGAGGCCAAATTTGAAAATAGGACCTTCCATCTCTAGTCCTGGTTCTCACTCCACTGAGCCAACTACCTGCCCCTAGGCAGTTCTAAAGATACAGTGAAATAAGTTCACACAAAGGAAAGCAGTTGGGAAAAAAAGTAGTCCTTCCCTTTTAATCAAAGACATTTAAATAGATTAGATACATATAACATATGTTATATTCATATATAATATATACATCATATACATATATGCACAGAGAGAGAGAGGAAGAGGGATAAAGAGGGAGGGAGGGAGAAGGAGGAGGAGGAAGAGATAGAGCAAGAGAGAGGAGTTAAGCCACAGTCATAAACCAAAAGTTGATTTTATGTACCCACAGTGTATAGATGTGTGTGTGTGTGTGTGTGTATTTGTGGTAGGGGTGAGGAGTGGGAGAGAATGAATTAGAAAAATAGCATCCCACACAAGGGCAATCAAAGTGATGCCTTTTGTTATGGTTCTGTGATTACAAATCCAAAGGTTAAGCTTATAGTGAAGATATAAATCATTGTAAGTAAGCACAGTGATATTTGCATGACAAAGGGAAAAGGCAAAATTAAAATTAAATTATATCTGCCCAAGGGGAGAAATTGATGGAAGCCCATTCTTCCTCAAAACCACATCTATAATTTATAATGCCAGTTCAGATGTATCCTAGAATGGATTTCCTTCTCCTAGTTACCTAGTGGGTGTATGTAATAGTGTGATTAAGACTTACTCAAATTATATTATCAAAATGTTTGCCTTGCAGTGCTTCGATTTCACTCTTTGACAGTATAAAATAATAAAAAAAAAAGATGCTATTTCTATTTCAAGGCTCCTAATTCAGGTCTGTGGCAGAAACTTATGATTAAAACAATAAGAAGCAGCATTTATTATGTTCCAGGCTCTAGAGATGCAAAAGTAAAATGGCAACCTTGCCCTCAAGGATTCTACACTGTGTTGAAATAAAAGGAAATGGGTCAAATGTTTTATATTCCTATAATGATATTAGCATCTGACTTTCCCTAAGGACAATGAGACATTTGTCAGATGGCTTTACAGAGGAGGGACCTCTACAGCTACACTTTAAAGAGGTCAGATAGAAGAAACTTGTGGGAACCTTGCCTATTAGCTGGGACTGACAGAACTTATCCTTAAGTAAGTAGTTCAATTATATTCTACAATGGATTTCCAGGTATTCTCTGTCAACATATAATTCACTAGATTTCATTTTAATACTATTGGAGGTGTGTTTTGTTTGGTTTTGTTTTTATGAAGAACTTCTATTGATACAGATCCCTAAACTCCCCCTCAGACCTTTTCAATTCCAGATCAGTTTTTTTCCCATGAATCTTCCTTAGGAAATATACTGGAGTATATATTACCAAATATATCAGCATCCAGCTAAAATCAAAAGATATCTTTACATACCTTAATTAAATTAAATTTGTTCTTTATGTGATCTTAGAAACAACTAGGCCATATAGAAAAAATAAAAAAAAAATTTCAACTAAAATAGCAAGTAAAAAGAGAAGTGATTGGAACCTAGACATAAAGTTTCTGGCCCAACTGTATCTCTGACTTTCTATGTGATCCTGAGACTATAAAATGAGTGAGTGGGATGAGATAACCTCTAAGGTACTTTCCATCTCTAACTTTTCGTATTCTGTGATTAAGAAAATCAAATCAAAAGCATACGTTTAAAAAGGATCTCTCTTATATATCTGAGTCTATGATAAGCAATCTTGTTATAGTTTCTCAGTCTCCATAATAACCTAGACATTTTGTCTTCTTCATAAGAGCCATGCAAATCAAGTCTAACCCCCACATCTCACACATATTTATGACTTTCTTTAATTATATCCTTTTATTGTCTTACCATCTGGACATTTCCCCACAGAGCCAACCCTCACAAAGCTATTATCCAAACATATTTGCCATTTTCTTTAACTCTTCACAAAGTCACTGTACCCTTTTCATTTAATAATTTTAGCCTTTATCAATGGTGCTTCTGTTAAGGTTGCAATAGACTTTCAGTCAAAAATAGGACTAACTTTAAAACCCTGTTCTTAAAATAAAAGCGCAGAGATGTTATTTATTTCATTCTTGGGCAAAGACAATACTCTGCAACATATTCATAGAGCAAATATGGATATTCAGAAGAGGCTGCCAAGGGCCATTTACAGCATATGTTGCATACTTGGGGGCAGTATGTTAACCTGAATCCTTAACTCACTGTGCTGTACTAGGTAAGAGAACCTTAGGGTTTTGGAGGTTTGGGGTTTTTTTGCTGTTGTTTTTTCATTTGTTTGTTTTGGGGGATTGTTGTTTTTTAAGGAGCTTTCAAAAAGAATTCAGTCAAAGAATTTGTATTTAGTTCCTAAAACTGCCCTTACATAATTTAATCATTCATCTTCCCCTAACTGTTCTTCATATTTCTAGGTTACTCACAAATAGAAGTGTAGATCTAAAAGTATTCTCAGTAATATGGAGATATATTTTCTTTAAAACTGTATAATTACACATATATACATATATAGTCTTTTATCCATATCTACTTACTGTATACTTCTAGGTTAATTTAGTTAAAAAACCAAATTACTTTAGTTTTCCATTCTGTTTTTTCATATGCAGATATATTCAGCGTTTCTCTAAAATCCTGTAAGAAAAGTACAGAATAGAAGCAATGTAGCTTTTATTTATTTTTATTTCTACATCATATTTCAGTTTGAACCTGCTGCCTACTTTTCTTTAAAGTATTTGTTTTTGTACTAGGAACACATATATTGTGAGTTCTTGAGCAAAGTACTAAACATTAGTTTGCCTCCATTTTTCAGAAAACTAACAACAAAGTGAGCATGAAGTGGTTCCAGCTATTGCCAATAAAAGCACAAGCTAAATTTTTTTTTCTGGCATCTACCCTGACTATGTAGGTGGATGAATACAGTATGAGATGATAGGTGCAGTAGATTTTTTTTATCCTGCTTTTGTAAGGTTTTTTAAGGCCTTGACTGGACATATATTTCAATCCAACTATTAACCATATTCTATTTTAAATCACTAAAACAATGCAAGCATATATTTCACTTATTTACATTTAAAAAAACAAGGCTTTTCCTTCAGATAGCTTAAAATCAAGAGGATGGGGAAAGTAATGCAGAGGAGAACATATTTTTAGTTAATATGAGTAAGAACACATTCATGTGTATATATATATGTATATATATATATATATATATATGTCACTATGATTGTTCTCCAGTTCCTTGTTCTGTGAAGATGACCCTGGGATTTAAAAGCCAACTAGATTTCAAGATCTGATAAGTCATACCAAAGTGAAAAGGTCACATGTACTTGATGGGATAACCTGATATCCTAGGACTAATTTAAATAACTTAGAGTCTTATTACCAGGTTAGTTACAATGTAACTATTTTGATCACATTAACCCTAGATTAGTGATCTACAAAATCAGAGCAATGATGCTATCCCAGGTATGGTGAGTTTTCCCCATAGAAGGGCCATAAGGTACATGCGATCAACAATGAGGAGGATGAGAATAGTTGTTGGATGTCATCTTGCCTCTATTAGCCACTCATGAGTCCTGTCTCCAACACAGCCATACCTACCAACTTATTTCACCATTTTGCCCACTTCTTTGGGCACATAGTCTCCCAACTTTTCCCCTGTTGAGTCAGGAGTCAATCCTATAGGGCAGTGGTGGGCAAATTATTCTCTTTCGGTCAGATCCAGGACATAGTTTGCCCATCACTGCCTTAAGTAATTCCCTAATTACTACATCTGGATGTGGGGGCATAGTGATTAGGGAATTGCTTAAGGCAGTGATGGTCAAGCTAAGACCTGGATCTGGCCCATCTAGTGGGGAATAATTTTCCCATCACTGCTATAGGGTGATTTTAAAATAAGTAACCTCGACACAAAAGAATTTCATAGATACTAATGAAAATACTCAAAGTTCAAACTGATGGCAAATATGGGTCTACAAGTGGCACTGATTAACAAGAATTTTGACAACAGGAAGATACTAGCACTTCCTCTTTTCCCTAAAGTAACTGTGATAAACCAGTGATAAACATTATGTTCTGAGTACTGAGATATGCCAAATTTGTCATCATATAAGTCTACTTGTACATTGATAGTGGAATCTAATTGAGAAGAAAATATCAATTTTTGGTATAATATTATAATTACAATAGGAAAAATTTTAAATTATTTATATTAAGTCTAAAAAAGAAAATGATCATCTGATTTGCTAAATTCATTATTGATTATAAAATTGCTTTCCATAATTGACATCCTTTAAGATCTTTTCTGCTCCTGTTTAGTGACTTTTTTTAATAGTGGTGTCTTACATGTACAGTTCAATTTAGCAAAAGTGGCCTGCTATCTGTTCCCAATACATAATGCTACTTCTCCCTATTCCATACCTTTAAAAAAACAATCCCTGTTTTGAATATACTCTTTCCTCACATCTTTCTCAGAATTCCTAATTTATTTCAAAGTATAACTTAATTCCTCATCCTATATATGTAGAGAGCATGATTTGACAATGCTTACATACCTGGGCATGCCATGCTCAAGTTATAGGTAGATTTAAGCCTATTTCTTTTTCTTATACCTAAATTTTCAATATTTATTAATCATATTTACTTTTAATATTTTTGGTACAAGCTATTCTCATGTGTCCCACTCCCATCTCCAGTAAAATGTAAGCTCCTTTGAAACATAAGATGTTCCCTTTCTGCTTTACTTCCAAGTACCTTTCATAGCACCATAAAAAAAGAAGTGCTTAATGATCCAGAGTTAATAAGTGCTGAGTTGAACTCAAGGATATTATTACTTGGCATATTACTCCACAAGGGGTAAAATATATAGGAGAAAAAATATATGTCCAAAAAATTCATAGTAGCATTTTTTTACTGTGGCAAAGAATGAGAAACAAAGTAGAATCCCATCAACTGGAATATGACTTAACAAATGATGTAATACCATTGATCTAACAAAATGGAAAAAAAATTGTCAGATTCAAGGAAATCTAGGAAGAATTGAAGGAATCCATACTTAATGGGGAAAAATAGAACCAGGAGAACATTCTATACAAATATTACATTATTGTAAGAGAAAGCAAATTTGAAAGACATAAGAAATTTAATCAATGCAATAACCAATCACAACCCCAGAAGAATATGAAGTATGCCTTCCACATTCTGACAGAGAAGGAATGAACACAATCCAAGGAGACACTGAATATATTGTCAATGTTTGGATTTGTTCTGTTTTATTGCAATTATTTATTATAATAGAATGCTTTCATAGAATATGAACTGGGAGAGAAATGCTATTGATGAAAAAGGTCAATGAAATACTGTTTTTAAGTTCTGATTTTAAAAATCAAGGTATAAATGATGAATATTCACATTTTGATACACCATCATATTTTTTCTTTATTTTCTTCTTTTGTATTTGGAAATGTTCTTGTTTGTAAAATTCATTCTCTGTAAATTTGAAAAATCTGAAAAATAAAAGTCAGGTAACTTAAGTTTTCTGTATGAATCAGCTAAAAGAAAACATACAATCCAAGATTTAGAACTATAAGGTCCAAAAAGCTATCAGGCCCAGAAGTGAGTATCATAGATAAGGAATCTGAGACACAGAGAGACTAAGTGATTTATCTTGGATAACAAATATAATAGTTGTAAGATTTAAACTCTAGGATTCAATTCATTTGTTCCCTCTACTACCCTATTCTATTCCTAAGTAGTTACAGATATTATCATTTGGACAATAACAAAAGATGAGAACATAAAAGTTAGGAAGAAAGGGAAATAGAGCAAAAGAGTTAGTGTAGTGCTGCTGAGATAAGCTTTCTCAAAGATAGAGAATTATGCCAGAAAGGAAGATAAAGCAAGGAAATTATTCCAAAGCATTTACATGTAACGAAGGAGAAAGACAGCATTATTTACTAAGTAAAGATTGGATGAATGAGACAAAATCACTTCCTCAAAATTTTTTAAAAAGTGCATAGGGGCAAGGTAAATAAAAATATATGAAGGTAGAATAGAAGTTCACTACTGATAATTACAGTTCTGAATTTAAATTTTTTCTTGGGATTAAGGAGGTTAAGACCTTAGTTCAACACTAATGGGAGAGACTTCCTGGTTAAGATGGCGGCAGAGTAAAAAGCAGCTGCTTAACCTCTCCTAACCGAAACATACAGGACTCCTCAAGAAGACCTAAAAAGAAATCCAGAGGAACAAAGGGACCCCAAAACAGGGCTCAGCATTGGAGGTATGAGGAATCAGGACATTTCCATGCTATAAAGGGGTGAAACAGCTCTCATTAAACGTGAGCTGAGTAACCCCCTCACACACCCCACACCACCTACAGTGCCAAAGCCAGCACACAAGGGTTAGAGCAAGTTTAGGGCATGCATTAAGTCCTTGGAAGCTACCGGGGGTTACCAGGGTCTGCCCCTGAGAGCAGCAAGACTTAAGAACCCAAGAGGCTAAAGAATATGCAGATTTTGAACACAGACCCTGAGCACAGGCATGCATGCAGGCACAGACACAAGCACAGACATGGATCCAGAGTACAGGCTCGGACCTAGAGTGGGGGCCCAGTGCAGATGGGAGCACAACTGTGGAAGTAGTACCCAGAGACTGTTAAAGGAGCCTCGGGCAGAGAAACAAGAAAGGGGACCACCAGGAGGTTTGACCCTGAGAACAACTAGACCTGAGACCTCAGGAGCCTAAAGAGCGCAGACAGACCCTGAGTGTGAGGATAAACCTGAGAGGGCACAGGGCTAACAATGGCAAGCCAGAGACAAGAACCCCAAAAGAGAAAGACCATAAAGAAGAAATCTGAAACACTTGACAAATTTTACACAGAGAAAATCCAGGTAACAGCAAATAGCAGAAGAGAACAAACAAGTAGTCATATCCAAACCTTCCCAAAATAATGAAAATCCCACAAGCTATTGAAGAGTTCAAATCTGAGATGACGAGAAAGATGGAAGAGATTTGGTGAGAGAAGTGGGAAATAGCTCAAAAGGAAATTAACAGGTTAGAAGACAGAAACCCCCAATTGGAGAAATATGCCCCAAAATAAAAAAAATGCTAAGAAAATTAGAAACCAAAATCTGGCAAGAAAATAACAGTTTAAAAGGCAAAATTTCACAATTGGAAAGTGAGGCAAGTAAATTGAAGACCAGAAATGACCAGATTGAAAAGGAAAACCAAAGGATTATAGCTGAAAACCAGTTCCTAAAGGTTAGAATTGAGCAATTAGAAGCTAATGATCTCTCAAGACAGCAAGAACAAATAAAACAAAGTCAAAAGACAGATAAAATAAAAGAAAGGAAACATGAAATATCTCAATGAGAAAGTGACAGACCAAGAAAACCGATCTAGAAGAGACAATCTGAGAATCATTGGTCTTCCTGAAAAAGCAGAAATTAATAGAAATTTTGACTCTATACTAAAAGAAATTATTCAGCAAAATTGCCCTGAAGTTCTACAACAAAAGGGCAATATAGACATTGAAAGGATCCATAGATCACCCTCTACACTAGACCCTGAAAGGACAACACCCAGGAATATAATAACCAAATTCAAGAGCTTCCAAGTAAAAGAAAAAATTTACAAGAAGTTAGAAAGAAACAATTCAGATATCAAGGAACACCAATTATGATCACACATCATCTGGCAGCCTCTACTCTAAAAGACTGCAAGGCTTGGAATAAGATATTCAGAAAGGCAAGAGAACTAGGTCTACAACCATGGATTACCTACCCATCAAAACTATATAATTCCAGGGGAAAGATTGGGCATTTTAAAAAGATAGAAAATTTCCGAGTATTTGCACAGAAAAGACCAGGACTAAATGGAAAGTTCGATACCCAACCACAAAACTCAAGAAAAACATGAAAAAAATAAATTAGAAACTGAGGGGAAAGAAAGAAAACTCGTGTTTTTTAAATGTGCCTCTTTAAGGGTTTCAGTATGATCTAATTATTTGTATTCTTATGTGGAGAAATGGTATGTATAATTCTCTATAAGGAACTCTAGTCACTATTATAGCAATCACTATTATAGTAATTTGAAGAATTATTCATAGGGAGAGGTTGGAATACTAAATGGTCTAAGATGATATGGGGGCGGGGAAAAAGGGGGGGTGGATAGTAGAGGACACCAAGAGAAACTTGAATGAATAAGAAAAATAGGATATTCTATTACACACAAAGAGGTCATGGTAAGGGGAAGGGAAGAATACTATTACAAGAAGGAGAGGAAGAGAGCATTAAGAGGTAATATTAAAACTTACCCTCAGTGTAATTAACCCTGAGAGGGAAGAGTTGCTTTATCCATTGGGATATAAAACTCTATCTAACCCTACTGATAAAGTCAGAAGGGATTAACCAAGGCGAGGAGGAGACTGGGGAGGTCAAAAAAGGGAGGGGAGAAGAAGAGGGAGGGAATTCATTAGGCCTTTAAAAACAAAAAGAGGGGAATAACAAGTTTGGGGGTAGAAAGGGAAGTTAATCAAGGGAGGGGATAAAGGATACTGGCTCAAAGCAAACCGCTGGTTTAAAAGAAAATACTGTAAAAAGAAGGGGTGGGACTAGGGGAGGATACAAAAATGTCAGTGAATAAACAACTGATAATTGTAACTCTGAATGTGAATGGGATGAACTCGCTCATAAAATGGAAGCAAATAGAAGAGTGGATTAGAAACCAAAATCCTACCATGTGTTGTCTACAAGAAACACATATGAGGAGGGTAGACATACACAAGTTTAAGGTTAAGGGCTTGAGCAAAATCTTTTGGGTATCAAATGAGAAAAAGAAGACAGGAGTGGCTATTATGATTTCTGACAAAGCCAAAGTAAAAATAGATATGATTAAAAAAGACAGGGAAGGTCATTACATCCTGACTAAAGACAGTATGAGGAATGAAGAAATAACACTGCTCAATATGTATGCACCAAGTGGTATAGCATCCAAATTCCTAAAGGAGAAATTGGCAGAGCTCAAGAAGGAAATAGATAGTAAAACCATAATAGTGGGAGATCTAAATATTCCTCTGTCGGATCTAGATAAATCAAACCGAAAAATAAATTAGAAAGAGGTAAGAGAGGTGAATGAAGTCCTAGAAAAATTAGAGTTAATAGATATGTGGAGAAAAATAAATAGGAACAAAAAGGAATACACCTTCTTTTCAGCTGCACATGGTGCATTCACAAAGATTGACCATGTAATAGAGCATAGAAACATTGCAAACTAATGCAAAAAAGCAGAAAAAATAAATGTAACTTTCTCATATCATATTGTAATAAAAATAATAATTAGTAAGGGCACCTGGACAGGAAAATCAAAAACTAATTGGAAATTAAATAATATGATTCTCCAAAACCAATTTGTCAAAGAAGGAATCATAGAAACAATCAACAATTTCATTGAGGAGAATGACAATGATGAGACATCCTACCAAACTCTGTTGGATAGAGCCAAGGAAGTACTGAGGGAGAAATTTATATCTTTGAGTACCTATATTAACAAATTAGGGAGGGAAGAGATTAATGAATTGGGCATGCAACTCAAAAAATTAGAAAGCGAGCAAATTAAAAATCCCCAGATGAAAACTAAATTAGAAATACCAAAAATCAAGAGAGAAATTAATAAAATCAAAAGTAAAAGAACTATTGAAATAATAAATAAGACTAGAGGCTGGTATTTTGAAAAATAGATAAAATAGACAAAGTACTGGTCAATCTAATAAAAAAAAAGGAAAGAAGAAAACCAAATTGACAGTAACAAAGATGAAAAGGGAGACCTTACCTCTAATGAAGGGGAAATTAAGGTAATCATTAAAAACTATTTTGCCCAATTATATGGCAATAAATATAGCAATCTAGGAGATATGGATGAATATTTACAAAAATATAAATTGCATATATTAACAGCAGAAGAAATAGAAATGAAAAAGCCATCCAAAAACTCCCTAAGAAAAAATCACCAGGGCCTGATGGATTCACAAGTGAATTCTATCAGACGTTCAAAGAGCAACTAATCCTAATAGTATACAAATCATTTGTTATAATAAGCAAAGATGGAGTCCTACCAAATTCCTTTTATGACACAAATATGGTACTGATTCCAAAGCCAGGTAGATCAAAAACAGAGAAAGAAAACTACAAACCAATCTCCCTAATGAACATAGATGCAAAAATCTTAAATAGAATACTAGCAAAGAGAATCCAGCAAGTGATCAAGAGGATCATCCACCATGATCAATTAGGATTTATACCAGGAATGCAAGGATGGTTCAACATTAGGAAAACCATCTCCAAAATTGACCATATCAACAATATAACAAACAAAAATTACATGATTATCTCAATAGATGCTGAAAAAGCCTTTGACAAAATACTGCACTCATTCCTATTGAAAACCCTGGAAAGTATAGGATTAGAGGGACCTTTCCTAAAAATAATAAACAGTATATATTTAAAACCATCAACAAGCATCATATGCAATGGGGATAAATTAGAAGCCTTTCCAATAAGATCAGGTGTGAAACAAGAATGCCCATTATCACTACTTTTATTTAACATTGTACTAGAAACACTAGCAGCAGCAATTAGAGAAGAAAAAAAATTGAAAGTATTAAAATAGGCAACAAGGAGACTAAGCTATCACTCTTTGCAGATGATATGATGGTCTACTTAAAAAATACTAAAGAATCAACTAAAAAGCTAGTAGAAATAATCAACAACTTTAGCAAAGTTGCAGGATACCAAATAAATGCACATAAATCATCAGCATTTCTATATATTTCCAACATATCACAGCAGCAAGAGGTAGAAAGAGAAAGACCATTTAAAATTACCCTAGATAATATAAAATACTTAGGAATCTATCTACCAAACCAAATATAGGAATTAATTTAAAACAACTAGAAAACACTTTCCAAACAATTAAAACTAGATCTAAACAATTGGAAAAAAATTGAGTGCTCATGGGTAGGATGAGCTAACATAATAAAAATAACCATTCTACCCAAATTAACTCACTTATTTAGTGCCATACCTATTAAACTACCAAAAACCTTTTTTACTACATTAGAAAAAACTATAACAAAGTTTATTTGGAAGAACAAAAGATCAAGGATATCAAGGGAAACAAAGGAAAAAAAAGGGGAAGGAAGGTGGCTTAGCAGTACCCGATATTAAGCTATACTATAAAGCAGAGGTCATCAAAATAATATGGTACTGGCTAAAAGATAGAAGGGAGGACCAGTGGAATAGACTTGGGGTAAGTGATGTCAGCAAGACAATGTATGATAAACCCAAAGAGCCCAACTTTTGGGACAAAAATCCAATATTTGACAAAAACTGCTGGGAAAATTGGAAAACAGTATGGGATAGATTAGGTCTAGATTAACATCTCACACCATACACCAAGATAAAATCAGAATGGGTTAAAGACTTAAATATACTTACTTTTTTTTTTAGACCCTTAACTTTGGTGTATTGTCTCATAGGTGGAAGAGTGGTAAGGGTGGGCAATGGGGGTCAAGTGACTTGCCCAGGGTCACACAGCTGGGAAGTGGCTGAGGCCGGGTTTGAACCTAGGACCTCCCGTCTCCAGGCCTGGCTCTCACTCTACTGAGCTACCCAGCTGCCCCCTAAAGACTTATATATAAAGAAGGAAACTGTAAGTAAATTAGATGAACACAGAATAATATACTTGTCAAATCTCTGGGAAAGGAAAGATTTTAAAACTAAACAAGAGTTAAAATAAATAATTTTGATGATATTAAATTAAAAAGTTTTTGTACAATGAAAATGCAATGAAAATCAGAAGGGAAACAAAAAACTGGGAATAAATCTTTATAACAAAAAATTCTGACACAGGTGTAATTACTCAAATATACAAGGAGCTAAATCAATTGTATAAAAAATCAAGCCATTCCCCAATTAATAAATGGACAAGGGACATGAATAGGCTTTTTTCAGATAAAGAAATCAAAAGTATCAATAAGCACATGAGAAAGTGTTCTAAATCTCTAATAATTAAAGAAATGCAAATCAAAACAACTCTGAGGTACCACCTCACACCTAGCAGATTGGCTAAAATGATATCAGGGGTGAGTAATGAATATTGGAAGGGATGAGGCAAAATTGGGACGTTAATGCACTGCTGGTGGAGTTGTGAACTGATCCAACCATTCTGGATGGCAATTTGGAACTATGCCCAAAGAGCAATAAAAGTATGCCTGTCCTTTCATCCAGCCATACTGTTGCTGGGATTGTACCCCAAAGAGATCATAGATAAACAAACTTGTACAAAAATATTTATAGCAGTGCTCTTTGTGGTGGCAAAAAACTGGAAAGCAAGGGTATGCCCTTCAATTGAGGAATGGCTGAACAAATTGTGGTATATGTTGGTGATGGAATACTATTTTGCTCAAAGGAATAATAAACTGGAGGAATTCCATGTGAACTGAAAAGACCTCCAGGAATTTATGCAGAGTGAAAGGAGCAGAGCCAGAAGAACATTGTATACAGAGACTGATATACTGTGGTAAAATCGAATGTAATGAATGTCTGTACTAGCAGCAATGCAATGCCCCCAAACAATTCTGAGGCATTTATGGAAAGGAGCACTACCCACATTCAGAGGAAGAACTACAGGAGTAGAAACACAGAAGAAAAACAACTGCTTGGACACTTGGGTTGATGAAGACATGATATGGGATGTAGACCTGAAAACACCACACCCATGTAACTATCATTAATGTGCAAATAAGTCTTGACTGGCCACATATAATAAAATCAGTGCAAAAGTGAATTGGCTACAATGGAGGGTGGGGGGCTTGAGGGGGCGAAGGAGAAAGTAAAAACATGACTCATGTAACAATGGAAAATTTTTCTAAAAATAAAAAATTATTAAAAATAAAAAAATACTAGAGTATCAACTAAGAAGCTTGTAGAAATAATCAACAACTTTAGCAAAGTTGCAGGATACATAACAAATGCACATAAGTCATCAGCATTTGATATATTTCCAACACATCACAACATCAAGAGGTAGAAAGAGAAACACCATTTAAAATCACCCTAGACAATATAAAATACTTTGGAATCTATCTACTAAAATAAACACAGGAATTATACAAATAACAACTACAAAACATTTTCTAAACAATTAAAACTAGATCTAAACAATTGGAAAAACATTGATTGCTCATGGGTAGGACAAGCTAACATAATAAAAATGACCATTCTACCCAAATTAATTTACCTATTTAGTGCCATACCTATCAAACTACCAAAAAACCTTTTTTACTGAATTAGGAAAAATTATAACAAAGTTAATCTGGAATAACAAAATATCAACAATATCAAGGGAAATAATGAAAAATTGTGAAGGAAGGGGGCCAACAGTACCAGATATTAAACTGTAGTATAAAGCATCAGTCATCAAAACAGTATGGTACTGGCTAAGAGACAGAAGGGAGGATCAGTGGAATAGACTTCGGGTAAATGACCTTAGCGAGACAGTCTATGATAAACCCGAAGAGCCCAAATTTTGGGACAAACATCCACTATTTGACAAAAACTGTTGGGAAATTTAGAAAACAATATGGGAGAGATTATGTTTAGATCAACATCTCACACCCTACACCAAGATAAATTCAGAATTGGTGAATGACTTGAATATAAAGAGGGAAATTATAAATAAGTTAAGTGAACATAGAATAGTTTACTTGTCAGATCTCTGGGAAAGGAGAGATTTTAAAACCAAGCAAGAGTGAGAGAAAATTACAAAATATAAAATAAATGATTTCGATTATATCAAACTAAAAAGCTTTTGTACAAACAAAAACAATGTAGCCAAAATCAGAAGGGAAACAACAAATTGGGAATGTCTTTATGAGAAAAAACTCTGACAGGGGTCTAATTACTGAAATATACAAGGAATTATACCAATTGTATAAAAAAATCAAGCCATTCACCAATTGATAAATGGGCAAGAGACAAGAATAGGCAATTTTCAGATAAAAAATGAAAATTATCAAAATGCACATGAGAAAGTGTTCTAAATCTCCAATTAGAGAAATACAAATCAAAACCACTCTGAGGTATCACCTCATACCTAACAGATTGGCTAAAATGAAAGAAGGGGAGAGTAATGAATGCTAGAGGGGATATGGCAAAACTGGGACATTAATGCATTGCTGGTGGAGTTGTGAACTGATCCAACCATTTTGGATGGCAATTGGAACTATATTCAAAAGGATATAAAAGAATGCCTGCCCTTTGATCCAGCCATACCATTTTTGGGTTTGTACCCGAAAGAGATCATAGATAAACAGACTTGTATGAAAATATTCATAGCCGCACTTTCTGTGGTGGCAAAAACCTGGAAAATGAAGGTATGTCCTTCAATTGGGGAATGGCTGAACAAATTGTGTTATATGCTGGTGATGGAATACTATTGTGCTCAAAGGAATAATAAACTGGAGGAATTCCATGTGAACTGGAAAGACCTCCAGGAATTGATTCAGAGTGAAAGGAGCAGAGCCAGAAGAACATTGTAGACAGAGACCAATACACTGTGGTAAAATAGAATGTAATGGACTTCTGTACTAGCAGCAATGCAATGACTGAGAACAATTCTGAGGGCCTTATGGAAAAGAATGCTACCCACATTCAGAGGCAGAACTTAAGGAGTGGAAATAGAAGAAAAGCAACTGCTTGAACACATGGGCTGAGGCGGACACAATTGGGGTTGTAGACTCAAAACTACCACAGCAATGCAACTATCAACAATTTGGAAATAGGTCTTGATCAATGACATATGTTAAAACCAGTGAAAATATTCATCAGCCATGGGGGGGAGGAGCTCAAGGGGGTTGAAGGGGAAAGTAAGAGCATGAATTATATTGCCATGTTAACTTTTCTAAAAAATAAATATTAATAAATGTTTAAAAAAATCAAGCCATTCCCCAATTGATAAATGGGCAAGGGACATGAATAGGCAATATTCAGATAAAGAAATCAAAAGTATCAATAAGCACATGAGAAAGTGTTCTAAATCTCTAAAAATTAGAGAAATACAAATCAAAACAACTCTGAGTTATCATCTCAAACCTAGCAGAATGGCTAAAATGAAAACAGGGGAGAGTAATGAATGTTAGAGGGGATGTGTCCAAATTGGGGCTTTAATGCATTGGTGGTGGAGTTGTGAACTGATCCAAACATTCTGGATGGCAATTTGGAACTATGCTCAAAGGGCTATAAAAGAATGCCTGCCCTTTGATCCAGCCATACCATTGTTGGGTTTGTACTCCAAAGAGATCATAGATAAACAGACTTGTACAAAAATATTTATAGCTGCACTTTTTGTGGTGGCAAAAAACTGGAAAACGAAGCGATACCCTTCAGTTGGGGAAATGGCTAAACAGATTGTGGTTTATGTTGTTGATGGAATACTATTGTGCTAAAAGGAATAATAAACTGGAGGAATTCCATGTGAACTGGAAAGACTTCCAGGAATTGATGCAGAGTGAAAGGAGCAGAGCCAGAAGAACATTATACACAGAGACTTATATACTGTGGTAAAATTAAATGTAATGGACTTCTGTACTGGGAGCAGTGCAATGACCCAGGACAATTCTTATGGATTTTTGGAAAGGAATGCTACCCACATTCAGAGGAAGAACTGCAGGAGTGGAAACACAGAAGAAAAACAACCACTTGAACACATGGGTTAATGCGGGCATGGTTCAGGATGTAGACCCCAAATGACCACACCAATGTAACTATCAATAATATGTAAATAAGTCTTGATTGATCACACATGTTAAAACCAGTGGAAATGCATGTTGGATATTGGAGGGGGGAGTTAAAGGGGAGTAAAAGGGAAAGTAAAAACAAGAATCATGTAACCATGGAAAATGTTTCTAAAAAAATAAAATATTATTAAAAAAAGATTAAAAAAAGACTAATGGGAACAATAGCTAATGACATTTATAGTGATAAATGTAATAGATAAAATAAGAATCACATTATAAAAGCAGAAAATTTTGAAACCAAAGGAAAGTACTTCTTCCTACTAACCTTTAAAAACAAAAACAATGCCTCTTCAGAGTTGGGTAGGCACCATTAAAATACACACTTCCCTTATTCTTTCATCTCATTTTCTATAAATGAGAGGGAAGAACAGAAAAGCACTATATCCTGAGGGAATGAATTTTAATAAGGATCTAAGAAGAATAAAATATTCCTTTGATATATTTTAAATCAAAATTTATCTTAAAGTTGTTCATTTCCTATCATTGAACTCATTGTCATTAGCTGTAGTTTGAATAAACATTTTGGCTTCCTAATAACTTATCAGGATAACTCAATATAATACTGAAAATGACCGATTTTGTAAAGCAATACAATAAATAAATACAATACAATAAAAAATCTAAATTTCAAGAAAACATAGGAACTACAATGGAAAATTGAATTTAATGGTTTTAAGCTTCAGGATACTATTTCATGAATGATAGTTCTCTTTATCCCTGAGTATGCCCAATATTTTTAAAAACAGACTTTGAGGCAGAATTTATTTCTGAATAAAATCTCTACGTATTTTGTTTACAAAATACAACAGCATTGGTTATCCTTTTCCATCTCATTTCTTCCAATTCCTAATGACTATTCTGTCATCCTCACTATCATTAATTTTCAGTCTCTCACTGTCTACTGGTTTCTTGTTTACTGCCTACAAAGATGCCCATGTCTCCCTCACTCTCAAAAATCCTTCATTTGATCTTTCCTTCCGATATCTTTTCAGTCCATTTTGGTAATGGGTACCCCAAATTTATTTCCTTTCACTCTCTTATTAACCACTTAAAATCCAATGCTTTCTTAATCCTTATTCTAGCCTTCTCTACAGCCTTTGACACTGCTGTTCACTTTCTCTTCCTTGCTACTCTTTTCTCTCTAGTTTTCACAATATTACTTTCTACTGATTTTCTTCCTATCTCTGACCCCTCCAACCCAGTTTCTTTTGCTAGATCCTCATCCAGATCAGTCTAAATGTAGGTTTCCTATGTCTTTACTTGGTGATAATTTAGATTGCAGAGATTTAAGTAACATTTCTATGCTGATGATTCTCAAATCTACCTATCTTGAATTGATTCTCAGACATCTCAAACTGAATGCCCAGTACACTAAAACTCAACACGTACAAAACTGATCTCATTATCTTTTAATTAAAATGCTCCCTTCTTCCCCATTACTGCAAAGGGTCATACAATCTTACCACTTCCACAAGCTCACAAACTAGGTGTCATCTTTGATTTCTCACTATATCTCGCCTCCAGTAGAGTATCTAATCTGTGGCCCAAATCAATTTCATCTTTGAAATATCTCTCAAATATGCCTCCTTTTCTCTTCTGACACTTCAAACAATCTGAGGTAAGCCTTCATTACCTTATACTAAGACTATTACAATAGTCTCGTTGTAGGCCTCCTACCTCAGATCTCTCTGAATTCTAATCCATCTCCCATTCAGCCAAAGGAATTTTTCTGAAAGCTGATCCAACTTTATGTCTTCTCTTCCCATTATGATCACTCAATAAACTTAAGCAACTCCCTCTTACTTCCAGGTGCAAACAACAAAAAAATCCCATTTACTGTTGAAAGCCTCTCATTCCTCACTACTACCTTTTCAGTCTTCTTATTGCCTGACATGTATCCTTAAATCCATGTGTTCTACAAACAAGTTCTTTTGGTATTCTACAAATAAGACACTGACTTTATCTCTTAGTTCTAGGCATTTTCTTTGGCTATCCTCCAGAAATCTCTCTTTCCTCATTTCTACCTATTGGCTTCCTTTAAGCACCATCTAAAATCCCACTTAATTCAAGTGTCTTCCCTTTCTTATGTATTTCCTATTTATTTTGTGTAAATCTTGGTTGTACATATTTGTTCATTCATTATCTTTCCCACTATATTGAGAGCTTCTTGCTGACAGGAACTATCTTTTGTCTATTTCTGTAACCCCAGAGTTTAAAGGCACAATGCCTTGCATACAGTAGGCACTTAATGTTTATTGACTACCCTTAAAATTAAATGCAAAATGAAGAGCTATGTGCTTGATTCTATATATTCTTCCATCCATCCGTTCATTCAATAATAAATATCTACAATGTATCAAACTCTATTTTAGGTACTTTAGATACAAAGATTTTACATCCTATTTAGGGGGAAACGATGTGAACACTTATAAGTAAATGTGGTATACATAAAAATAAGTAACAAGTACTTTCTTTAGGTGGAAAGGGGAAGGTATTAGTTCCTGGTAATAACCAGAATAGGTCTTCTATAAGATGTTGCATTTGAGATTATATTTGAAGCATGCTAGCTGTATTTTGAGGTAGAAGTGAGAAGTTAATTTATTCCATCTGTAGGGCAGAAAGGCAAGGTAGACATTGGTAGTTTGGGTAGGATATGTAATTCAGGAAGGAGAATAACATAATAAGCCTGCAAAACGTATTCTGAAGACAAATTTTAAATAGCTTTTAAATGACCAAGTAGAAGAGTTTCCAAGTGTTAAGGAAGAGACACTGAACTTACAAAGTTCAGTGACATAGTCAAAGTAATTGTTTAGGTGTATAATTTTAGCAATTGTGTAGAATCCTGAGAAACAAATTTTAATAAACCTATCTGCTTTTTTAGAAAAAAAAAGACTCTACATTCACCTCTTGCATTTCCTTAGTACTTTTACCTTTTCCAATGAGTTCAACTATTTATTTTTATTCTTATAACAATCCTACATCTTATAGGTTGGGAATAAAGTAAAACAAATAGGCATTCTCCATCCTAAATCCATAATTACATCCAATCTAGAACTGACACAACATTATTCCAGTGAAATTTAATGATGTATTTTTTTGTATAAGTAGAAATATGAGATAGGTATTTTTCAAATAGGGAGATGAAACCATGAACAGGGCCTTGGAAAAATTCTGATGAGTAAAAAAGAGATTGTTTTTATAAAATCTGGATGTTTTCTTATTGGTAGCAACAGCAATATATGCTGGCATTTTGAGAAAAAAAAATTTTTTTCTTCAGTGTCTTTACCCTATGCTTCCAAAAGCTAAGAAAAAACTAGTTTTAGGAAGTATACTCACTCCCCACCTGCTTCTCTCTTTTTTCTGTCCGAAGTAAGAGAACTTATTTGCTTCTATCCTCAGACTCAGGACTGCATATATTTTGTTTATATGCATGCATAAATTGATAGAGTATTTAAGAAAAATGTGCCTATTATTAGATAATTTTAAGAAGTATAAAAATTTAAGTGCTCCATGTTATCTCAATATGAACTGATATTTTGGAAAACATTTATTAATCATTAAATATTAAAATATTTTCCCCATCAAATTCCCAAATTTTCAAATTTAGTTGAACCTATTTATTTCTTAAAATACTTACCTTTTCTCTTAGACATGATACTAAATACTGGTTCCAAGGCAGAAATGCAGTAAGGGCTAGGCAACTGGGGTTTACGTTACTTGCCCAGGATCACACAGCTAAGAAATGTGTAAGGCCAGATTTGAAGTCAGAACTTCCCAACTCCAGCCCTTATTGTCTTATCTACTGAACTATCTACCTACACATTTGAACATATTTTAAAAATAAGGAATCTTCTACTACTTTATTGAAGTTATATTTGATGTATATGTTTTCCTACATGATTTAAGCTTTTTGTTGGTCTTGGTAACTTTTCAATTTCTTTGTTCTTGTTCTTTGTTCATAATTACTAATGAATATTGAATGTGTTGGGAGATATAAAAAGGTTTAAATGATGAATGAAATAGTGTGGAATTTATTTTAATATTAAAAAAACATGAATAGAAATGTCTAGTGGCTTGTTTCATTTAAAAAACAGATTTAAACTTCAGAAATCCTAAAAATTGATTTACTTTATACTCTGGTGTTTTGCACTTAATTAAATGTATTGTTTCCATATTCAGACAGATACGTGTTTATGAAAGAAAACACCATAATTAATCAAAAACTGTGCCCAATGATCCAGTTACAAATCAGGAACATTTATCTCTTTCCTCTTCTTCTCTTTGTTCTCTGAAGGTGAATTGAAATGAGGAAAAAATGCTCACAAAGCAAATCAACTGAAAATAATTGAAGTATAATATGTCTGGAGTAACTCGGATCTTTGTGGGAGAGGTCCATTTGAAATGTATTTTCTTCTTATATATACTGATCTCTGGGATGAAAGACAATAGATATTAATAATCATTTCACATCTGCTTAAGGATTAGCTCTAAATCTAGTTAAAATATAGTAACCATGATGTGATTTGAAAGTCACTGAAAGGGGTAGCTAAGTGGTTCAGTAGATTGAGAGCTAGGCGTAGAGACAGGATGCCATGAGTTCAAATATGACCTCACACACAATACACAGTATTGATTCTGAGACAGAAGGTATTTTTAAAAAGGAAAGTCAATGAAAAAATCAGAGCTAATCTCAAATTTCTTTCTCATAAGTCTGCCCAGATATCTCAGATTACTATTTTCAAGCATCTCATTTCCTTTGAGGATTTGGTGAACCCATTTAAAAAGGTACATTTTGATCTGGGAAGGTAATCATTAAACTATTATCGACTTCTAAAACTTAGTCCAGAGCCTGGTAGATCAGTAATGTGAACTAGCAGTGTTACTGGATAATGAGAGAAGTCAAGATTGAATAGGAGGAAAATAGTAGGACTATCATATTTGGGGAATTTAAGACCTCTTTTAATAATCCCTGAGGTTCTCCAAAAATTAATCTTTTAATTATAATATTATACAGTGATGCTAAATGATTTTATTTATGCAATATCACAGTTTTTTAAAAAAATCAAAACTATGTGTCACCCAATAAATAGGTTGTAGCATATTGCTAATGATGAACTGTCTATGAGAAGCAGTGTGATAGATATAATCCAAAAGTCATATAACCAGAAAAAAGTGATGGTTTGTGTAAAAAGAGTTAGGGAGATTAGATTAAAAACCCAAATTCTTCATTGGTATACATTTCTAAACTTAAAGGTAAATCCAAATTCTGGATGGACTCCTTATGGAAGGGTTCTTAAGCCAAAGTCCACATATGCCCAAAACATCAATGGATAGAATTTTGGGGAGTTCATGGACTTAGGAAAAAATAAATCTTTATTTTCACTAACTTCTAACTGAAATTTAGCATATTTTAAAAATTATTCAAAATCATTTTTTCTGAAAAAAAGGTCAATGTAGGTTTCCCCAGACTACCAAAAAGATCTATGACAAAAGGAAGGGTAAGAACCCCTTGAAAGTCATCACATAGCCTAGGCCATCCCTTTATAGGTATGTTATACTGTGAATTCCTTTTTCATATTGGGTTAGGTTGTGCTTTGAAATTTCTTTAAACTCTCAACTTTGAGAATCTGTAATGTGTAAGAAATGCTTATACAAATGAAAGTATACAATTGGTGAAGCATATGAATTCTACAGTTCTTTCCAGTTATAAATTCTGTGCTCTGTGTTTTTTTTTTTAAATTTGATCTGATGTTTTTGAAGTCTCTTAGGCTCAGGCCTGACATAGAAAAGCTAGATTTAAAAGAAGCTTCCTGTTCTGAGCTCAGACCACTACATCATTACTGTCTGTAAAATTGATGAGGTTAAGAAAAGGTGAGATAATCATAGAAGCAAACTACAAACAATTCTGTTTGGTCTCAAATAAATCATTTTCCAGTACCATTCTTCCCTTTCTAAGTAGTAACAAACTTAAAGGGAAAGCATGCCAAAATAAAAAAAAAAAACTACACTACTTACCTGACAGTTTTTTTTTCATTGATTTGGTTTTAATCTTGCACTCTGTGTTCATTTTTGGGCATTATCTCATATTCAAATTTCTTCAGTATTTTTTTTTTTTGTACTTGTCATCTATCCTACTTGTATGTAAACTGCTCAGGGATAAAAGCCATATCTCATTTATTTTTGAATATTCACCAATGCTTAGGGTGATTCTTTGCACAAAGTAGGCATTTGGTAAATATTTCTTGAATGAAAATTTTATTAGTATTTTCCACGCTGGATCAATAGGATTAAATAGTTTTTAAAAATATTTTAAGCTAAGTGAAAATATTTTGTTGATTTTTTGAAATGTCTAAACTGTCTATTTAAATTATTTTACTTTTCTCTAAAAATTATAATTAAATTATAAATAATTTTTGAGGCCCCATTTCACTGTATTTTTTTAAGTGGACAGAATCTGAAAAAGTAAGTGATATTCATTGCCAACAGAGCTGCAGCTATCATCTTCAGGTAGAATCCTTGGTAAAATAAATTATTGCTTAGATTTCCTTTATGACATTTGGATTTCTTATTTTCCTATGGGATCATGGTTTCTAATTCATTGTAGGCAAGATTCTCTACTTCACCAATTGGAATCTGTAAAAGGGTAGTAATACAAAGTTAGGAGCAAAGTTTACAAAAATTTGATGTCCTAGAGTAATTCTATGGATTTTTCTCATTATTGCCAATGGTTCATACTTAGGATATGATAATAGGGACAGGATCTTTCCACAGGTCATGAGTTGGGGGTTTTCTTTAAACTGTGTTTCCAAATATTATTTTGCTTTTAGCACACCTATGAAGAATGTAGGTCACATTAGAGGTAAGGTGCCATCCACCTCTGTCCAATGCGTTAGTTAAAATCACTTGGGGTTCTATTTGGAAATACTGAGCCTCAAGATATGTAGTGTTTGACAAACTTCCTGTGGACATGTGAGGAACTTTGAGACTACATTCCCCGTGATCCAATGGTTTTCCAGTTAAACGTGAGACAACAGGAACCAATGTATAGCGCAGTTTAAATTCGGAGGGCAGGCTGGAGACGGTCTCTTTTTTGCTACCTGAGCAGGCTCTATGGCACGGGAGAGGAGGAAGATGGGTGGAGATACAGATGGGCAGCATTCTTAAGTATAGTCAGGCTCGATCATATATACATATACATATACATATATATATATATATATATATATATATATATATTACCAACATATATTACTAACATGGCCATGGCAATTAAAATATTAATTTCCCTCATAATATCAGCCTTTATCATTTTTAATCATTACACCAACCATTTACATACTATTCATTCACCTCACCTATGTCAGCATCCTCATCCTCTTGTTCAAAACCTGGAAATGAAATGAGAATAAACCTAATGTGGTGCAATTCAATATAAATATAAATTGATCTTCTATTAATGGTAGAAATTTTTTACCAAACAAATGATACACATTTAGATAAACTGGTAACAATGTATCCTGCTTCTAATATTACCATCTTTTGACAGAATACACTATTTTCAGTGCCTTTAGTATATAATACATTGGATGATATGATAGAGTGAGAGTAAGATTTGATTAAAGAAGACAGTTTGGATCCTGACTCTGAGACTTACTACCTAAGTGACCATTATGAAGTTACTTAAAACCTTTAAGTTTTAGTGTCTCTCTTTTAAAATGTGTATGACACTTTCAGAAACTAACATAACAGGATTTTGACAGGAGATCATGTATAAAAACACTCTGTAAACCTCAAAGTGCCACATAAATGATAGTTATTACTTATTAATTAATTTCTTTAATTTTTAATACTAAAATTCTTTAGTATTTAATATAAAAATTTGTGTATAAAACTCAAAATGATATTGTCCAGAACAAATGACCTTATAATGCTTTAAATCTATGAATAATATTTTCTGTGTGATAAAAGTATTAATAAGATATAAATGCCTTTTATACAATCTCTTTTCTGTTAAGTATTAAAATTATGACCATATGCAAGCTCAAAGTTTGGTTTTTCCTTTTCCTATCTGTGAGGCTTTCATCAGGCCAATTCAACTTTCTATTTCAGTATATGTAAAATAAGAGGGTAACTAGCATCATATGATCTGTGTAATAAGGGAATAAGGCAGGAAGGGTGATAAGGTAGTTGTAATAGGGGATAAGGCAAGTGGATGGGTTTTGTAGATCCTTAAGTCAGATGGTAGGAAAGGAGGGTGTAGTAGTGGAGTTAGTAAATTGAGGTAGTAGGAGGTGTAAGGGAATGACTGAGTTTTGGAAATATAAACACTGAAGTATAAAGAGTAGCAAAGGGAGAGGATGAGGTAATTGGGTAGGCAGCTGCAGCAGGGAGACTGGATACACAGTTTTGAGATAAGAGACACTGAAGGGAAACAGACTGAGTCCACCAGGTAGGAAGAGCACTTCTACAGACAAAGGTTAGGGCCAGCCAGAAATGGCTAGAAACTGACTAGAGAGAAAACTATTCTTTCTCCCTTTCTCCCTCTTTTATCAAACAACCAATGATTTAGCCAAAGGTTTGATTAAGTGACAACAGGGTTTATTGAGTTTCAGGGTTGACTGTAAAGGACAGAGGGATACAAGGTATATCTAACAACTGCCTAGGGAGAAGCTTTAGGTGGGGGAGGGACACAGGAATGAGAGACTGAGAAAGGACCTGCCCCACTCAGTCTCTGGAGGTTTTGTTGCCTTTAAGGTTAGGAAAGTTGCATACAATGATTCAGGAGATAATTTGCATCAAGGATAAGCCCTACTTGACTAAGGGGAAACTAAATCTACAAAGTTTGAATGCTACCACCCACATCCACCCTTCTTCCAAAACCCACAGGAAATTCAAGAAGGAAAATGATGATTGGGATAGGGAAGGTCAGAGAGATCCAGAGGAATTAGCTAAACTACAAATCTTAAGAGAAAAGCTGCAGAATCAAGGCCAGTTCTTCAGCCCTCAGACCGAGCTCAATTGACCCTCCTGCTCTGACCGAGACTCCAGGATCAACTGCCTCTAGTCAGGGTTCTAAACCCTTTTCAATTGTCAGAAATTCTGCAGTAAGGCTTTGCAGGGTTGATTTGCACCTTTTGCACCATACCTGTAAGCTCCCTTTCACAGTAAAATCACTTGCCCCTGTGTTATTACAACACACATACATTTCATCCAAAACACATGCAATAAAAAATATTACTAGTTACTAAAGGAGAATAAGTCACATTTCATGTGATTATTAAGTGAATTTTTAATATATGTGATATTATTTGAGAGGCATTGGGAAGCTCTTTTTAACTAGAGTTATCTCATATCCTGGCTTTCCACATTGTCTGAAATCCTACAATTAGAGGGTCGTACTTTGAGATTAAGAAGAATTCTCATTTTAAATACAGATTATTAATGAGTAGCCTTCCTATTTTATTAGAATAATCTGAAAGGTCTTACTCTTACCACCAACTAATGTTAGTATAGTGTAGAAATGAGATTTTTTTTGGAAGTATGAAAAATTATTTTGGAATCCGAGCATCTTGCCCATGGAGGGAAGGTCTTAGAAGGGCAGCAGAGAAGGGGGCCTTTTGTAACCAAATGCACCACAAAAAAATTAGATATCATGGAATGCAAAGAAATGGAATAGTGGCTTAGATCAAAGAAAAGAGACACAAAGGCTGAGAATAGTTTTCCTTTCATTTTGATTCTTTCCACAGCTAAGACTGGGAACCCAATGTATAAGTAAAAAATTTATATTTATATAAAAGTTTATTTACAAAAGGTTTTCCTCACAATTATTCTATGAGATAGGCAAAGTAGTCTTATCTTTAACTTACAAATAAAATAACTGAGACTCATAGGGTAATATAATTATCATCTATGGTTACACAATTTTGGAATATGGAAATTGAACATAGATCTCCTGGTAGCATATCCAACATTATTGCTTTCAACATATATCTGTCTTCCATTTTATGTTATAGGAATATACTATTGGTAATTATTCTTTCATCTCTAAGAAAAATTGATTTATCCAACATATTGTTTTAATTGGATGTAATGTAATCCGGTAGAATGTTAAGAACCTTGAGAACAAAATCTGTTTCATTTTTACCTTTGTTATCAACATATTCCAGCTCAGAATCTTCCATATAATAAATGCTTAGTAAATATTTTTTGGCTCTTTGTCTATAATTTGTGTTTTTTGTTGTTGTTGTTGTTGGGCTAATTTGATGGTTAGTGTAAAGCAGAGTTGTCTCTGTAACAATTGATGCAGATGTTGAATGTGATGTGTCTTTGAAGTATTAAATTTATAAGCATTTATTGGATTATAAAAGAATTCATTTTTGGCACTCAGACTGCTCTGAGTTGCAATAATGCCTGATTGATCAAAAAATTGCTTGTCTGCTTTCCAAAGGAAATGCAATTTTCTTCTCTGTGTTTCTAGATCCAGATCTCTTAATTCAAAAGTTGACAACAAAGTGCTGATACAGCAAAAGATGTCAAAAGTTTTCACTTTTGATTTGCCAAAGATCATCTTAAATTCTGTGTTCCTGATTCACTCATGCGCCTGATAGAAGAAGTATTTTTAAGCTGAAAAGTACCAACAAAATGTGAGCTTTTATCATTAAAGCAAACTTTCAAAACAACAAAGAATAGACAATATTACTCTCCTTTTGCACTGAGCAAATGAATTACCTGTGATTTGTTTAAAATTTCCCTCAGTCTCATTTAACGAAATAGAATAGAAAAGATTTTTAATTATCTCATTGATCCATTTGTCACACATAATTTAGAATTGTAAAGTAATTTGTTTTTCTTTATTTCTTGTTTGCTTGATCTGACCTCAGGAACAACAGCCCAAATTGGCATGCTCCCAACTGGGCCTGTTCCCTGTCATAGTCTTAAGTACACAATGAGGCATGTGCTACCTTGCTTTCCCCTTCCATTCGGATCTGTTTCACAGTGTGTAATTTTGCTAAAGTGAGTCCTTTAATTATACATGGCTGCAAGTGTCACCTACTGTTACATGATGGCTGTGCTGTGGACAAGTGAAGCATCAGGATCTGTAAAGTCCTTAAATTCCCATTATGTTAACAGAACTTAAGGGCAGATGTTAACTAATCTGATAGTGAGCTTGGGGGGGAGAGGAGGGAAGTCAAGTCAAGTTTTTTATTGAACTACCCATCTGAGTTGCTTCTCTACTGCCTGTAAACATTCCCATGTCTCCTCCACCATAAAAAATATGCTCACTTCATTCATTAGCTCTTCCCCTTTGTGACTAGCCTCTTTAAGAAGGACTTTTAAAAAAGATGTATTGACTTCCTTTCCTCTCACATTCTTCTTAACTCTGCAGTCTGTATTCCAACCTCATCATTTAATTGAAACTGCGCTCTACTAATTAAAAGATCCAGTATCTTTCCATCCAATTTAATGACCTTTGCTCAATCTTTATCTTTCTATATCTCTCTTCAGTCTCAGACATTGTGAATAACCTTCATCTATTTAATATTCCATTTTCTAGAGGTTTTGGGGGCATATAATACATATTCCCTGGGTATGTCTTGCTGTATCTTGAACAAGATATTCCATTTCCTGGCTCCAGGCATTTGCTCTGGATGTATTCCATGCATGGAATGCTCTTCTCCCTCATTTCCATTTTCTGACTTCCTTCAAGTATCAACTAAAATCACAACCTTCAACAAGAAGCCTTTCCCAGTCTTAAACTAATTCTAGTGTCTTTCCTTTGTCCTTCCCATTCCTTTTTTATTTCTGTTATATCTATTTGGTAATGACTAAGAAAGAGAAAAATAGATCAGTGGTACAGAACAGATATACAACAAACAATTGTAAGAGATTGTAGTAACTTTATGTTTGACAAAGGTAAGGTTCCAAGTTGGGGGAATAAGAAGACACTATTTGGTTTAAAAAAAAGTTGTTGGGAAAACTGGAAAGCAGTTTGGCAGAAATTAGATAGATACAAATCTATTATACTACTTACCAAGTCAAGATCAAAATTGGCACATTACTGAGTATAAGGTTTAAATTAATATCCAATAACTCCAAGTATTATATTTTATAAAGTTCATTAATAATTACTTGAAGAAGAAAGAAAATACACTAAAAGAAATAAAAGTTCAAGCCTAGTTATCTAACAAAAATAAACCCTCATGAATAAGTTCTGCTGCCTGCCCAAAAAGCCTATTTCCAAAGCTCTGATCAGGGAAGAAACGAGAGAAGTGGGGCCACACACAAACTTTAGCTCCAAAACTTAAGGACGTAATGTAAGAATGAAAGTGGGATACTGGTATGTAGAGTCCTGAGGAGCAGATCGTAATTACACAATCCTCCCTGTGATTCCAATTGAAAATGAGCATATAGAAATCTCCCAGATATATATGCATAGTTTCCCCATGATGAGTATGCATAACCAATTTATATCTCTAAAGATCTTTAACTAGAGGTACATATAACAATCTACTTTCTAAAGGGAAATTACAATAATTTGGGGATAAGAGGGAAATAAAAGAGAAAGAGAATAAAACTAATGGTTTCTAGGCGCATTAACAAAAAGCCAATTAGGGGGCAGTCCCCTTTGGCATAAAAGTTTACATTCAAAATAAATGTGTTTCAACCCCTCACAGTTCAATTTCACTATATTCCAAACTTCATTCTGGATCTTTTGGTGCAGTGTGTGGTTTCTGCAGAATTCTTTATGGTACCTTCTCCAAACAGTTCACTTTCTTGATTTGGGTAGGTAGCAAGTTTCTTATCCTAAAATTACTCTTAAATAAGAAAAAAAAATTTCTTGCAAATCTAGAATTTCATAAAAATTATACAATCCCTCCCTGAAGAGGGTGTTTGCCCAACACACGGATCATCCTGAGATACATGACTGAGTTATGAGGTATGTTAATCAATTGTTAAAAGGAAGTAAAAACATTTAAAAAACCCAAATAGAAGGAAAGGAGAAAAATCAAAATTAAATAGTCTATAAAATTCTGAGTAAGCAAGAATAAGCCCATAGCAGGTCCTAGAATCAGGGCCCAATAAAGTGATTTATGTCCCACAAGTCTATAGGATCATTGCAGCAATATGTACTTACCCAAGCAGCAAGACTGCAGAAAATTGCCATACTATGAAAGGCAGAAAAGGGACTAGATTTAGGAACAGACTGGAAATAGTATTCCCTGGTCTGATTTTACCTTTGCTCTCAGGAATAGGGTAGCCAAAATGGCAGCTAAACCGAGGTACTTTGTCTGAATCTGGCACAGGGAAATTCTGCATCTGAATTTGTCAAACTGCCACTTCCCCAAAAGTCAAAAGAAGTCCTCTGTCTTGGCACAGATTCTCATCAATCCCACTGGAATAGGTTGGTCTCCTTGACTTTGTGCTTCTTGGCACTCTATAATAGCTCTTTTGTGATCCCTTCTTCTGAAATCAGACACAATCATTAATCAAAGTCCCATAATATTTAACAATCAATGACAGGTTTCCATAGAGTAAAGCTTTTGGGGATGCATTAATATTAACACTAATGGACATTGTAAACTTAAATTAATGCAAAATCAAAAAAATCATTAATACTGATAACATGTGCTTCAAGTACAAAAAATAAGAGAAAAACTCAAATACTCTATTGCACATACAAGGGAAAACAATAATTATAAAATGATTTAAAAAATAAAAAATACATAGCTTACAATAAGCAACACACCATGTTAGCCAAGGAGAGATAGAATATACAGGTCTCTCACCAAAAAATGAGATCCATTTCCTTTTTAACTTGGCTATGATTCACAATGTAAGTGGAAGTGATTTTCACAAAGTAACAGCTTTATAAAACAAGAGTAGAGCAAGTAATGCACATTCAAAGAAGTACCAAAATTCCCCTAAATCACAAGAGCCCATTTAATGACAACAGCAAACAAACCTGATACAATTAGGATTCACATGAGTTGCTGTGTGACATTTAAAAAAAATCCTCTGAAGCTCATTGATACTTGTCAAAAGTTCTCCAGATTTAGCCAATCTTTCAACCTTGGCTAAGATATTTTTAACAAAGTCTATAAGTGCCATCATTCCAAATTTGGTAGGAGAGCCCAGAAAGACCTCTGTACTGCTGATGAAAACCTTTTAGGTCTAAAATGTCACCAAGAATCTACATCATTCTGGTGGAAGGGTAGAGTAAGCTGAAGGGTTACAAATATAAAAACCATGCAGAAGCCACTAGGCTCCATGGGAAATGCTCCCTTTCAGGAGCCTTTCAGGAGCCACACCCCCAAGGAAAACCTTCCCACCTCCCTAATGAGACTGTAACAACCATAAAAAGTATATCTTTATATGTCCCATCCATTATATTTTTATAAATGCAGAGGTGGGGAATACAATAGTGCTTTTGCACTTCAACTACTAAATAAATTCTTACCTCTTGTTGCAAACAATTCAAAACCAAGCAAATGATAGTCAGAGGTAGTGGTGCTACTAGATATATAAAAATCACTTATGAAGACCCATTAAAACCAAAGGTTACTGATACAGGTGGCAACCAGTTTGATGGAGTTCATTCATCAACATCTATGTGACAATTAACAAAGGCAAAAAGGAAGAAAAGGCTCTTTAAGCAACATATGATCACAATGGATATGGTGACAAATCCAGCATCTATAAGGTCTTATTATTTTGCTGTGGAAGAGGGTTTGTCCGAGTTGCTTATAGGCTTTTACAATGTTGTTTTCTCTAGTCTAGTCATATGGAAGGTACAAATAAAGCTAATATAACAGAACATATAGCTAATGGCCAAAACATAGTAGATGAAAATGACATAGTGTAACAGAAGATATTAAATTAGATCCATATGTGAATATAAAAACCAAAATTAAATCTTAAAGCAAATAATATGCAAATACAATATATGTGACAGGACGTGAGCAATGAATATAAGAGACCTTTTCTCTAATTCAGATACTGCATTACAAAGACTTCTTCACTATTTGGTGGAGAACAAACTGAAAGAGTTAACATCAATAAAACAATGGAGTCTGAAAAGGCTTAAAGATTCACCTCCAGACTCTTTGAGCTTTCTTCTCCTCCCCAGTGTTATCATTCATCTATATTTCTTTGGTCACACTTCTGGGGTTCCCTATATCTGCACTGGGCATAGTGTGGATGAAAACCATTTTGGATGTGTTGCAGAGGCTGGGCAGGACAAAATGGCAAGGGGAAATAGGGAGATGAATCTCCCCTTTGAATCTGGAGAATACTCAAGCTAACAGCAAGGACAAGTACACCAGGAATGAAAAAGAAGGAAGAAAAGACTTCCTAAAACTTTGGTAAAGCACTGTTCTTTCATAGAGTAGGCCATGCTTATAATTCTTCTTATTAAATTGGTCACAATTCTTCTTCCTATTTGTAGGTGGTGATAACCTAGTATGCACTTGCTAGGAGTAAAGTGAAGAGGTTTGGAAGAGTAACCGTCCTTCCCCTCCCCCCTAGAGTAAAAATGCCAGGTAGCTACTTGCTTCCCCTGACATGTGGGCAGGGAGTTAAGAGGATAGAAGCATTTCCTAAGGTAAAAGCCTTTAGGAGGCTAATTGTTGCCTAAGAGAAACACCTGGGCTTCCAAGGCAGCAGCAAGCACTCAGGTGTTATCAATGTGAGGGAAATTTATACTTTACTAACTGCTCAGAAAGCAGCTTACAAGGACTCCCAGCTAGTATGTTCAAGAAATGTAGTGGCAGGCTTGCAGCAGCAGCAGCAGTAGCAATAGCAGACAGAGGAGCAGAAACAGGAGTAGCAGCAAGAGGCTTTGTAAACTAATCTGTCTTTTAAAAACTGCTCTACAACTTAAAGCAGAGTTAGGGTTCTAAACTCCAGACTTAATATCCAATAACTCTAAGTATTATATTTTATAAAGTTTATTAATAATCACTTGAAATAGAAAGAAAATAAACTAAAAGAAATAGAAATTCAAACCTAATTATCTAACAAAAATAAAACCACATGAGAAAGTTTTCCTGCCTTCCCCAAAAGCCCATTTCCACATCTCCAATCAGGAGGAAAAGAGAGAGATGAGGACACACACAAACTTTATCTCCAAAATGTAAGGACATACTGTGAGAATGAAAGTGGGATGCTGGGATATAGAGTTTTGGGGAGCAGATTCTAATTATACATGAGATATAATTGGAGATATTATGAACAAAAATTAGAAGCCCAGGGAACATATTGCCTATTAGATTTATGGATAGGGTAAGAATTTATGAATAAACATGATTTAGAAAGCTTGTGAAGTAAAAAATTGATAGTTTTGACTAAATTAAAGGTTGTTATATAAATAAAACTAAAATATCCAAGATTAGAAGGAAATCAGTAAGACTAAAGAAAAAAATTTATAGAATTTTTGAAAAGAGTTCTCACATCTAAAATACACAGAGAACTTTGCAAATATGTAAGAATATAAACTATTTCCCAATTTTTAAAATGATCAAAAATATAAACAAATTATTTTTGGATGAAGAAATCAAAGCTGTATACAAATACAGGAAAATTACTCTCAATTATTATTCATTAGAAAAATTCATAAGGAAAAAATACTCCAAGATATTATCTTACACCTCTCAGATTGGCTAAAATGATAAAAAGACAGAACAACAAACATTGGAGGAGATATTGAAAAATGGGAACACTAATAAATTGTTGGTGTAGCTGTGAATTGATCCAACAATTTTGGAAAGAAATGTGGAATCATACTCAAAAAGTTATAAAACTATGTGTACCTTTTGACCCATTAATAAAAATATTAGGTTTATTTCCTAAGGTGATCAAAGAAAAAAGAAAAAGAATCTATGTTTTAAAATATTTGTAGAAGCTCTTTTTTTGTGGTGGAAAAGACCTGGAAACTGAAGGGATGTTCATCAATTGTGGAATTACTGAATAAATTGTTGTATATGTTCATGATGGAATATTAGTGTGCCATGAGAAATGACAAACAAGATAATTTTTTTAAAAATAAAAATCTAGAAAGATTTACAAGTAAGGATGAAAAATGAAGCAAGCAGAACCAGGAAGAACTTTATACTGTGAAGATGGGATTAACTCTACTCCGCCCATTTTTAGATTTAATCACCAAAAATGTAAACACCTTATACTTGAGTGGGGGAAGTCTGTAACCCATGTGTATGGAAGTGGGTTATGAAACAGAATTGATTGACTGTCCCCTGGCAGTCCTAAGCGAAGCTTTAGTCTGTAAATTGGTACATGTAAAATAGAAGTAATGCACAGGAACTGATGCAAAAGAAGGACCTTTAAAAAGGAGCTACAACTTCATGTGAACACTTCTATGGAGTTCAGAGCTTGAGTTGGAGGCTCTCTCTTTCACCTTGGACAGGATCCTGGAGAAGCTCTGGTTGAAGACCTTGGACTGCTTTCTTAAAACTATCATGTGGGTGAGTGAAAAAAGACTGACCACTTTCTGCATTATCTGAAGGGATTAGCCTCAGGAGAGGCCTCTCCTCTTAAGAGAGGTTTCATGACTGAAGCCCTTGATTTATTCATCCCTGGGTCTTTGGCCCTCAAGGCTAAGTCTCCTTTGGCTGAGGACTAATTAGCCCTGCCTGGGTTGAGCCAGGGGCTGAAGCAAAATACTTAGTGTGTTAGGTTAGATACCTTACCCTATACTCTCTCTGATTTTCTTTGTTTCACCCTTACTATATTTTGTAAATAAATTATGATAAAAATAATTTGAAATTGATTAAATTCCTGGTGACCAAAACTCTTAAATATTCATATAATTCACATAAATTTTACCCCCCTTTACAATACACAGTAACAAAAAAAAATGTAGGGTGAATAACTATGAGGGACAACTATTATCAACAATGCAAGGATTCAGGACAATTCCAGGGGACTCATGATGAAAAAAAAAAAAAAAAGAACCATTGCCATAGGGAGTCTAAATGTAAATCAAAACATACTTTTCTTCACTTTATTTTCTCCATGAATTTTTCTCTTTTGTAATATATATATGTATAGATATATGTATCTATACATACATACATATTTTTACAATGTGATGAACAGGGAATTGTGTTTTATATGATAGTTTATGTATTGCCTATAACAACATATCACCTGCCTTTTCAGAGAGGGAGGAAACTTTAGGAGGGAGGAAAATGAGAAACGGGTTTTTTGACATAGCTAATATAACAAATTGTTTCTTTTAGATAGTTATGTTTATTAGAATTTATTATAAATTTATAACTAATATATTATTCTCATATTATTATATATTATGTTTTATATAAAAAGTCAAAATAAGTAGTAATTCAAAAAAATAATAATTGACAATGAGGTCAAATCAAAGTAAGTAAAAAGATAGTATCAAAGTGCCTACCTGCTTTCTATTAATATAAGTCCACTCATCTATATCCATTGATAATAAGAATAATAAAAAGTGCAGAAATGGTGAGCAGTTTTTTTTTTAACTTTAAAATATCATGGAAACTGGAAAGGGACTCTAAAACTGGGAACTGGTGAATGTTGCAATTTTCTAAAAAAGAGTAAAAAAAATAAAAAGAGATTCTTCAAGCAATAAGTATTTAAAATTTGTTTTGATTCCTAGAATATTCTAACAAACTTCAATAAAATGATAGCTTTTGAGTATCTAGAAAATAAAATAATTTTCATTACACATAAATATGAGCTTTTTATGAACAGGTTGATATCAGCCAGATTAATTTTCTTTTTCTTTTTGATAGACTTACTAGGTTAGTAAATCAAATAAATGAAATATACCTGAGTATTAACAAGGAATTTGGTCAAGTTTTCATTCTAACATTTTGGAGAATAACAATGAAATTGTAGAATATGGATATGGATAAAAAAGAAATATTAGTGGCTTTGATGTTAAAGAGACTAAAGGAATGAATTACCATGAGAAAAATGATATTGGCACACTGGATCTTTTGGAAAAAGCAAGGATTCTTTGAAAAACAAGATATTATTACAAAAGTGTTTTTTTGTTGTGACAATATCAGAAATCTTCACTAGTTAAAGAGACAACCTTTAAAAAAGAAAAGATTTGTTGGACAATTCTAAATTTCTAAAAAGTCTTTTCTTAACAATTCAGGCTGAATACACAACAGAATTTCCACCTCTTCTAAAGGTATCTACCTTAGCCTTCCCAAGTAGCATTATAAGCATCTTTTGAAGTAGCATATCAAACACCTACACACACACACACACACACTATTGACCTAGGTTTCCCAGACCAGAGTCTCAAGAGTCTAGAGTCTACATTCTCCCCTTTTCCCAGTTTCCTTGTCAATAGTCATGTAGCCATAAACATATGAGCTTTACCTTTAACAAGAATTTGGCTAACCTGTGTAAAACACGACTTTGTATCTTTGAAGTAACTAGCTGTATTGTTTACCCTGTCTACCACTGATATCTGTCATGTATCAATGTGTAATAGGTTTTCTTAATAAAAGCCTAAAGCTAGAGCCTGAATTCACGTGAGAGGAATTTCCAAAACTTGTCTTTGACTCCATGTCTCTGTCTGTCTGTCTATCTGTCTCCCTCTTTCTATAATTCATGTCTAGTTGTTCCTTCCAGTCAAAGAACCCTATCAGGACTAGATTACATAGGCCCTAACAGACATCAATCTGTAGAAAATAGTGAAATGGAGTACTTTGGCAATCTACCTTAGTCCTAAACTCTTCAACAATTGTGTAAGTTACATGGAAGCATAGGTATGTCATGCTTACCAAATTTCACAAGAAACAAAGCCAGAAATAGTTGCTAACAAAAAATGGGTAATATTCAGAACTTAAAAACACTGTAAAAAATGGAATAATAGGGCAATTATGATAATATGAAACAATAAAATAATACAAAATACTTATGATGTGATTCAAAACCTCAACTATGCCAGTAGAGGACAGAAGCAGTCTAGGTATACTACAGATTGTGTGGAGATACTTTTGAATCTTCAGAGATTGCACTCTGTGATAGGAACAGTATTTTCTAGTAATCTGCATCATAGGTTGGACTTGATTTTCCTAAGACTTTTTTCCTAATCAGATTAGGTTTATTCTTTTCTTTAAGATGGATTAAAATTCTCTCTTGATTCACTAGGGGCTGGTTCTGATTGTCAAACTCAGATTTCGTACTACAGTTTTGTATCATTTGAAGCACTATTTAAGCATGCATTTACACAGTAGGTGTTTAATAAAAGCTAATTTACTTTTCTTCTTGATTTTCTTTCTTTTTCATGGGCTGGATCAGGTGAGCTCTAAGGGCCTGCCTGACTTGGAGAGACTGTGATTGTGAGTTGGATAACAGTATTTGTAGGTGCTGTTGAAGTGGAATCTAAGAAAGCCCCAAGTTTAGACAGCTTGAAAGATGGAGACCCTAAAGCTTGTCCTTGTTCCCATGAGAATCCACCCTGAAGGGAATCTCAGACTAGCAGTTTCAGACTAAATAATAGACTCTAAAATAAGTGGCAATCCCAGTTAGGTGGGACTAAGCAAATGCTAAATACTCTTTTTGTCTTAAGTAGTTTATCCCAGACAAGAGTCTCCAGAGTCTAGAGTCTCCATTTTCCCCTCTTCCCAGTTTCCTTATCAACATCAACCTCCTGCTAGCCTTATTACTGGCTCAAGGCCCCTATTGACCCACTTTATTCATAACACTACCCATTTAATACAAAATTTAATAGTAATGCATAAAACCTTATACACATATTTTTAAAAAATAACCTGGATAGGTAGAAAAAAATTATCTCGAAATTCAGTATGAATCTATTTTTTGACATGACAATGTAAATAAATTATTACACAACCTTATGGAGTATATTGTTTAGAACAAAAGAATTTATAGTCTCCCTATAATCTCTTCTGCTTAAACAATTCTGGAATGTCATATTTTGTTCTCATGACAATTCTTCCTGGCAGACCATGGTAGAAGAGTAGTTTGAAGCACTAAAATACCTAGAAAAGCGGAAAATTTTTAGAGATCTTCCATTTCAATATCTCCTTCATCTCAATGAGCAAAATGAGGCCAATAAAGTTTAAGGGTCATCCCTACTAGTGACAAAACAGAAATTCAGACCCACATTTTCTTACTTCTAATCCATGTCTCTTTAGTACACAATACTTTACCTTATTCAATAACAGAAAACAAAATTTCTTGAATTCTTTTAAATAACCTCCTAATTTTCTTCCATGTAACTTAAATGCATATCTATATACCTTTTCAGAGTCTTGAAATTCAGCGAAATGACTCCAACAGAATGAAAGAGAAGGGAAAATAATATTTCATTTATATATTTTTTCTAGTCTCTGAGCCTATAGGCAGTGTTGTAAGGCTGAGAAGTACAACATTTTCCCGTGGAAAAGCTCTTAAAAATAATTAGACTGCAGAAGTGTATTGCATCATGCATAAAATTACCTTATTGCCCATGGCTATTTACATCACTCTTAGATATCTTCCTTTTTAGGTCTTAAAATTCAATCTCATTACTTGCAATTAAATAATTAATATTTTCCACCAAAGTTATAAAAAGCTATATTAGATTAAATTGAGTAAATGTGTTTTATACTTGTTTAAGAAAATAGATCTTAACCTGGAGAACCATTACAATCTATCAGTTTCAGCATTAGTTGAAAACCAAGCACCAGAAAACTTGATATTTATTTAGGGTCCACTAAAGATTGATAAAACCAATCACAAAGCTGTGATTATTGGGTCTACTACAAGTTTGTGCTCCTTAATATGAACTGTTACTATTACTACAGCACAGAAGCCTTATTATACTTTGCTAATTGTCTCTCTATTTTACTTCCCACAATGGCTATTCTTAACCTTTTTACCTCACTTTACCCTTCTGATAGCACTTCTTTCTCATACTGGGGCACCAGGGCTATATTTTACCAAGAAAAGGAAGGCCATTCACTCTATGTTTCTGGCCAGGGAGAAGCACTTCAATCTGTCTAGCTACTAGAAAGATGAATGGTCCATAGGAAAGCATATTGACATAGTCATTCTAGCAGCAAGATAGAGGTTCCAGAACTGATAATGTAAAAAGGATAGAAAGATATTGTTAGGATTATTTTTCAAAGCTGCTGTCTGGTCTGCAGCTTCACCACTCTGACTGGAGAGGGATGGGCCAGTAGAATCAGTTCCTTGTAGTCAGGCTTCTTGACAACTCCTAATAGATGAGGGCCTAAACTCCCTGACTCCCTTGTGATGAATAATCAGATATCTTTAGATGTTAAATATGACTTAAACTGATATGAATGCCAAGGTGATAAATATCTTCAATTGTTGAGGGGATAAATCACAGGCCAGGATTTATAAAAGACCTATGATACCCCTCACAGTAAAGAAACTCCCCAACTGCCGAGCTTGACAATAGGGAATTCTTCTGGAGTTGATGGATCAGACCAAGTGGACTTCAGTTTCTTCAACAGGCAACTTTTAATTAACTAATAAAGTGTAATGCGAGGTGGCTAACAGAAACTTTTTGCTTCTGTAATTTCTAACAGTCACAAAAAGTCAGTTAAACATCTGAGAATCTTCAGAAAGTCGTTTAGGACTTGAAGCTATAAATACAGATGAAGTTCCAACTGATGGGACTTTTTCCTTCTGGCTTTCATTGTGGCTGGAGGCTTTTGCTTTGGCTTATCCTGTTAGTTGTGGCCTTTTGGCTTGGTTTTTCTTTGGCCTTGGCCTGGGCTTATCTTGTCTTGGGGAAATTTAAACCTATCTCATTTCTCTGGACCTCTCCCTGATCTCTCCATCTACATTCCTTTCCCTTCCCCTGAATTTCCTGTTGGTCCTGAGTGGAAGGGAGGCCTTGGTGATTGAACATTGTGGGTTTTAGTTTCTATAGACAAGTAGAGTATCCTCAAATAAGTTACCCCTAGTATTAGTGATTTAATAAGGACTTTACTTAAAAGGCAGTCAAATCTCCTGACTGGGGGAGCAAGCTCTCTCAGTCTAAACCTCTCCGCCACCCATCCCGCACCATCACCCCTCTCCCTAGCAGCAGTTAGAAAATCCTGTACCTCTTCCTTCTGACTTTCCTGAGATTAACAAATGCCCTTGTTACCTACTCAAAGCCTCTGGTGAATCATTGTATCAAAGACTGAGGCAAGGGCTAAAGAGGGAAGGAATCATTTTCTTTTTATTTCTTAAAAGAACTGGGGGCATCCATCTTGGCAGGAAGTACCTACCCAAGACTTCCTCCAGCCATCAGTTTGACTGGCAGGGAGGGACCCTCTCAAGTCCTCCCTCAAGAGACTTTAGAAACTAACAAGAGAAACTCTCCAGACAAACCTAAAAATTCCTTACTGGCCCTAGTTTCCTCCTTATATTCTCTATCTCAAGCCTCTGGGAATAAACCTATTTGAGCTGCCCTCTCCTATATACCCCATTTCCTTTATCTCCTACATACCTTCCCTTACCTTCTTTCCTCCTACAATCACTTTATAATCACCTATATCCCCTTTATCCTTCCTCACACCCAAATTGCTTTCTTTGACCTACTCAGATAACCTATTCTTTATAACAAAAGACATAGATTGATGATATGGGGAATTAAGGATTCAAGGATATCTAAGGCTAAATCTAGATGAGTGAGAATCTGGCAGTTCCCCACAGGGAAACCTCTGATAGAATTCTATACTTCATTGGCACAGCTGCCTGCTAGCAGATGGATGACAGTTCTAGCTAAACCAGATGAAGCCAAGTAACTGGTGTTTCTTCAAAAATGTCTTATTGAAGTAGTAGTTGATATTAATTGAGAGATGATATTCAATAAATTGAAGAGTGCAGGCTATGACAGGTATAGACTTAAATTGCTAGACCCAGCAGTGTGGATCAGCCTAACACAAATCCTGGTGAAATTTCTGGGGTTCAAATGGAGAGCTACCTCGCTTTCCATCCTTACCTTTCCACCATTTGGGATTTAGTTAGTTTGCCTGGGGGTCTCTTTCTTTTTATAGGGCTGGTCCAATGGTCTTCCAATTGTCTCATGCCTTTCTTGGGGATTCTAAACTCTGAACCCCATCTTACTACAGTTTGTAGAAGATGGCTATTTGCAAAAGCTCTGGTGATGATATGGGGAATTAAGGATTGATGGTGAAGGATTGTGAATTCAGGAAAATTTAGGACTAAACCTAGATGAGTGAGCATCTGGTAGTTCCCCACAAGGAAATCTCTAATGGAATTCTACACTACACTCAGTAGTACAGCTTCTGCCTGCTAGCAGGTGGATGACAGTGCTAGCTAAACCAGATGAAGCCAAGTAGCTGATGTTTCTTCAAAGATGTCTTGTTGAAGTTGCTGTTGATATTAATTGGTGGATGATATTCAATAAATTGAAGAGTGCAGTCTATAACAGATATAGACCTAAGTTACTAGACCCATCAGTGTGGATGTAACAAGAGTATGGCTTTACTAAGAAGATGTCTGGAATTCAGTGAATAAAATGCATAGTTAGGGCAAAACTGAAATAATAGCTCAGGAAAGGCACTCACTGTTGAGTTCTGTTCTACAAATTACTCATTGGTCAATGAACCTGGATGAGAAAAATGATTCTGGGATTACAGGAGGGTTGAACTGACAGAGTGACAGACACACAGAAGTTCTTTTACTGGCCAGTGACAAAGCTTAATGGTTTGGGGTACATACTTTATAGGGAAAATGATATAGGCTAAGGGATTAGGTAAACCTTTTGCAGGGACAATGGTTAGTAAAGATTTACAAGATAGATACAATGGATTTAGATTATCTCAGTGGCTCGAAGCAGGGTTTTCCATAGGATAATAAATCACAGGTAATTTAACATGTCAATTCAACATGTCAATGTATGACTCAGATTTATACAGAGTATTGTATGTTCCTCTCACAAAACTTCTGCTTCAGTAATTTTCTTGGAAGAACATACAATATTTGTTTTTCTCATGCTAGGGAGCAGGCTTGGAAATTCCTAAGCTATGGTTTCCCAGAGACCTTGCAAACTGGGGTGCATTGGGCATTCAACAGCCTGGCTAGAATGGAAGCCCCTAATCTTCATACGCTGTTCCCACAACTCACCAATCAGAACAATTGGTCCCCATGTTTGAAATTCTAGACTTGAAGAGATTAATGCCTTTGGGTCCCTTTCTGGATGGCCAGGCTGCTAGGAAGAAGGTGCCTCTCGGGCAGTATTGGCAAATCTTTAACAAGTTTGAGTACCCAAAGGGCAAATTTCACACTGTGAGCCCCCTTATTACAAGAGAGAGATGAGGGAGAATGTATTTGCTTTGGGTGTCTGGACAGAAGGAGGGAGGCATGCAAAAATGTCCTTGGGGGCTGGGAAGAGGGGTAATGGAGCATCTCCCTAAGTGTTGGCTCTGCATTTGTGCCATGTCTTCACCAAAAATACTGTAGAGTGAGGAGAGAAATGATGTATAACAAAGGCCTGCCTGAAATAGTGGGCAGGTAAATCATTGGGCTATCAAGGCAGAAGCTTTGGGGGAATAGGAAGCAAAGGCAAGAAAAGCTGGGGCAAGATTGAAATAGTGAAGCATACAAGGCATTTACCATTTAGGGAAGCCAAGTCTTAGGTGCCAGAAAGGAAAGATTTAAAACTCCCAGGGCATTAACCCTCCTCAGTATGTGAAACTCTAAGTGAGAAGATGAACTAGGGATTTAAAGAGTGAAACTATATCACCTTTGGATCAAACAGTATTATAATTCAATCTCTGATGGAGAGATGATCTTTTCCCTTCCCAAGGCTAACTTCCCAATTAGTATCCTTGATTACTCTTGACCCTTTCCCCTCCAAATAGGATGTAATCACAATCATTTTATTTTTCATCTTGAATCTGTCTCCTGACTCCTTCTATGATAGCTACAAACATATCTAGGTCAAATACATCCAATAAAAAAAAATAAAATTTTAAAAATACCCATTTACTTTCTTTTACCATCCATTTGGACTAGGATTCAACAAGGAGAGAAAGGGTTTGGAGGGGGAGCCAAAATCAGTACATGATATAAAAATCTGGGTAGTGTTAAGGTTCAACAGAAAAATAAAACTTTAAAAAGATAAAATCAAGAATGAATTTAGCACAGAAATCAGTTTACAATCTAGAATTTTAAAACATGGCTAGCAGAAGAAGAAAACTTGATTCTAAAATGAAGAATCATACTGGAAAAGAAGGGAAAGTAACTGGGAGAATAGCACTATTAATCCTGTATAGTGACTATATAATGGAGGAGAGACACAGGTAAGGGGCAAGAGGCAGGGACAAACTATCTAGGAGGGGAAAGGACAGGATGTTACTAAAGAAATTTCAAATCAATTCAATTTTGTAAATATTCATTTAGAATCTACAATATCAGAGGGCAATTAGGTGGCTCAGTCGATAAAGAGCTAGATCTGAAGATGGGGTCCCAGGTTCAAATATGACCTCATATACTTCCTAGATGTATGACTCTGGGCAAGTCACTTAACCCCAATTCCCTATGCCTTACTTCTCTTCTTCCTTAGAATCAATATATAAAATTGATTTTAAGATAGATGGCAAAGGTTTTTTTTTTAAAAAAATCTGCTATATGCCAACTATGGTGTTAAGTGACAAAGAAGCAGAAAAGAAAGAAAATTTCTGCCCTCAAAGAGCTTACAAATTAATTAGTTAAAACAATATGCTGAAATTTTTTAAAGAGATGTGCCTGCAGGTATGTTAGATGGTGTTCAAACCAAGAAGAACAAATTATAGAAAATAAAGTTACCTAAAAAATTCTGAACTCTGTATATAGAAGGCTTTGGGAGGAGTTCATTATTTTACCTTTGAGAAAAAATCAGAAGGGAGAGACAACTCAGCAAGCTAAGAAGCTGTTAAGGATAAAAAACTGAGTCAATCAGCACTGATGAGATTTCAGGTGATCTGGAAACCAAACAGAGTTGTTAATGGAAAATAATTACTTATAAAGTTATTTTTTAATTTTTATTTTTTTTATTTAAACATTTATTAATATTCATTTTTAACATGGTTACATGATTCATGCTTCTACTTTCCCCTTCACCCCTCGCACTCCCCCCACCCATGGCCAAATGCACATTTCCACTGGTTTTGTCATGCGTCCTTGATCAAGACCTATTTCCAAATTGTTGATAGTTGCATTGGTGTGGTAGTTTCGAGTCTACATCCACAATCATGTCCACCCCGATCCATGCGTTCAAGCAAATGTTTTTCTTATATGTTTCCTCTCCAGCAGTTCTTCCTCTGAATGTGGGTAGTGTTGTTTACCATAAATCCCTCAGAATTTTCCTGGGTCATTGCATTGCTACTTATAAAGTTTTGAGCCTTCCATAAAGAAAGACTTTTGGGGAAATATTATTTTTCCATACTCCAGTTCTCCAATCAGAGGATGATTCTTCTTTGGAAAAGAAGTATGTCACTGAAGGAAGTTTATAATGGATTTTGTCTAGATGTAATTTGCAAACTAGAAGACCACCTTCTCTAAGAAAGGGTTTTACTTCCTTGTACAGAATCTCACCTTAGGAGAAGAAAAGTAAATTTCTAAGGATAGTCAGCACCCAGAGTGATTAGAGGAACATAGAACCAGAGATAGGTACTAATCATAGTTTAGAAATAAAGACTAAAGTCATGGTGGGGTGTAGGTCCAAATGCACAACTTCAGAAACCAGGTGACTCCTATTGCCAAACATTCTTTCACCCACTGTTGGTTCCTTCATGAATTTATATTTCTAAGAAAAAGGTACAGCATGAAAAAAGAGGATATTGGATAAAATCTACAGTTGTAATAATACAGGCAGGAAAGGGGGATCAAATCAGAAGTTTTACCTCAATAAGGAATGCAAAAAAAATTAAGAAGGGTAAAGTTCAGAATAGATTCTTTTTAAGTGTTCTAAAAAGGAATTCTTTAATTTCTTTAATTTAACGGGGGACCTGGAGGCCCTCTTACAATAGAGATGAGTAGGAATTAACCATTCCACAATGACAGGAAGTAGAAACCAGGGAGTCCCTTGCTGGACAAGCATGAGTTGCAGGCTGTCAGTTGCTGACAATTAGGGCTGGCAGTTGTGGAGAAGTTGGCTTCTGGGCATGAGTTGGTCCTTGGGGGTTGTTTTTTGGTAATATCGGTTGGCATTTAGTTACTAGAATATAAAGGTGGGCCTGAGCTTACTGGGAGGGCTTTTGGCTTAAGACTTTAAAGGGTTTTTTGCCTCTGGGATTTCTAGAGAGCAGGAGGTTTGTTTCTGAAGCAAGGATCTGCTGTCACTTGGCTACTGACATTTTGGGCTGCTATGAAAAACTGATTGAAGGAGTGAGTGAATGGTAACTATTTACTATTTTAGGGAGTTAGGTAGTTAGTGAATTATTGATAGATAGTATAGGTTAGATAGGCCTGGTAAACGTTTGCCAGGCAAGAAAAAACTGCCCTTAGAAGACAGAGGTAGTTATTAGGAATTTTAGGTATATTTATAGGGTATAAGATTAGTAATCTCTTTTTCCTCTTTTATGTCTTTCTATCTGTACTTCTTTCTTAAATTAAACAAAGTTTTTATTAAACTGCTCTCCTCTCTTTGGATAATATTAATTTATAACTCTATTATGTTCTCATTAATACTTAAATTATTAAAAGATACTCTCTTATGTAACATGGAGATGGCAGGGTGGAATTCCCACAGATATCACTGTTAAAACCAACATAACACTTATTTTTTCAAAACCCCTATTTTAACCCTTACAGTGTGACCAAAATTAATTACAGGACAAAATACTTAATTAAAGAGTAAGGGAGAAAACAAGTTATCTAAAGTTGAAGGACTGACATCATGTCATGGAGAGCCAGGAAAAAGCTGGATCTTGCCAAACCCATAATATTGCTGTGAATATCTTGGACTTTGCAGGTTCATAATGAATAACAACCCTAATTCTGCAGTACAATAAATAAGTCTAACTTGCAGAAGAGTCTAATGAACTATTTATTCTAGGTTGCTGTGTGGTAGGATGATTATCTGGTCCTCACAATTCACATCAAGTAGTTTTATCTTGTTATCTACTCTGAGGGAGACTCAGATATAATCTTCATTTAAACTTTATTTGAGCTCTTTTCCTGAAATCATTGCAAAGGACACACATTAAATCACTCAGTAAATTGTCAAACATTTATTAAGCATTTACTATATGTCAAGTACTTTTCTAAGTGCTGAGGTTACAAATAAAAAGATAAAACAGTAGTTTACAAAGATTTTATTTCCTCCGGGAAATAACTTTAAATATATTATGGCGAAAATTATTCAAACTAGTACAAAACTCCAAGCTAAATAGATTTATTGAGAGGACACCAAACTCCCAATAAAGCCAGACCCTGGACAAGATCAGAACCAGAGATATCATGCCTTACAAGATGACCTTTTCTATAGAAATCTGATGACATCCTGTCCCAAAAGAAAGACTGAACACAAAATTTTCATATGGACAAATCATGCAAGTGCTGAATAAGCCAGGAAGTATATATAAAAAATAATCACTATGGGTGGTGTCAATGTGAAATCTAGAAGCCCCCAAACTTGTAGCCTAGAAAGATTTAATGAACCCCAGTTTACTAAGCTTAAAGGTGAAAGCCCCAGGTTTGGTCCTGAACACATGAGAGTTCCTTCCTGAGGGAGAGTCTAACTTCACTAGTCTCAGACTAACAATAGACCTTAAAGGAGTTTAAGTGGAGATGTTTAATCCCATCAGATGTTAAGTATTAATTTTGTCCCAAGGTTTCTCCCTTTACTCAAAGTCCTTTACCTAGCCCAGCCCTTGGATGAGTCTTTTCCCTTTTGTGTCCATTGTTAAGCATCAGCCTCTCACAGTTATTCCTGTCTGGAACTCCTCATTTTCCTTTGTTACCATTGTTACCATTGTAAAGTCAATCAACTATCTTTCTCATCCTCAGTGCCCATGTTCCCCTAGAAAGGGATTTGAGCTTTGCAAATTTAATGGCTCCTTGGAGTTGTCAATCTACCTTGGTTGGCTCTCCCAGTGGTCAGTGGCCAGAATATCCAGAATTCAATCCTTCAACTCTACATGGGCATGTGGCAAGCAGCTCTGTGTAGAAGCCTAACTCAGCACTGTAACCTCTTTCCTTAATTAAAGAATGGCTTTTCTGACTATTTTATAGTTCTGTGTTTTTCCCCAGTCAATAACTGGAGTCCCCAGCAAGATTCTGAATTCCCAGTAGCCTGAGCTGTCCTGCTAACAAGGACCTCAAATTTGAGGTACCCAAACAACCCATTAGAGGTTGAGTCAGGAGTCACATTAGTAGAGGAGTCAGGTAAGTGCTCTCAGAAAAAGGTCTTGGACTTGTGTATTTGGGAGTGACCCACTCTTTAATTAAGGGGTCATTAAGCAGTGGTCTGTGGATTACACAGAAAACTGCAGAATCCAGAGCCTACCTGGGGCTGCTGGAATGGGTAACAGTAAATCTGTGGCCCCAGGAGGAGGTGGGGGAAGTTGGCCCAAGGAAACACCTAATGATAAGGCCACTGAGTTATATGTTTTCAAAGTATGGATCTGGTGCATGCAAATATTTAGATAAATGACAGAAGGTGGAAAAGTCTGATCCCAAGGTAAATTGGCCAAAATGGAGTCTAGTTCAACCTGACTACAAGCTCTAAGCTTGGCTAGGATTAGTGTGTGTGTTGTTGCATGTGTAAGTGAGTGAAATGATGTCTGTGCTAGAAGTAAGGGCAAGGAGAGTATAGTTCAGATGCATAAACGGTTGGCTGAAAATTTTGAGTGTGGGAGCCTGAGTGTTCATTTGAAGTTCTGGGTAACTGCTTTAAGTTGATTAAAATAGAGCAAGTTGCTTCATGAATTGAAATGCCATGGCTTAAAGTTTAAATGGTTATACATTTTTGTGAAAGAGCTTCTCATAGAAGCTTAAGAACCTAAGTTCTGGATTTTTTCTCAATGTTCTCTGAGGTTTTGCTTATTGTATGTCTACGGTATTTCTTCTAAATGCTGGTGATTTAAATGTTAATAAATAATGTCTACAAAGAAGTTGTGTTAATAGTTAATTCCTCCCAAAAGCTGAAGAGGTGAGGCAGGAACTGGTGATTTGGATATGTGTAAATGGAATGAACTCTAGCCATTCATAGCTAAACTCTTACTTAACCTAGGCATAGAAATGATGTAATTCCTCACCTTCCTTAGTGGGGAGGGGAGACGAGTTACCCACACGTGACAATAAGTAACAAATCAAGAACAAGGGACTGCCCTTTGGGCAGTCCAAATCAATGTAGAGACTGCCATTTGTCCGCTTGAATTAGAGGTGGACCCAAAGGAAGTGGCGAGAGACACTATCTCTTTAAGTATGTTGGTTACTTCCTGTGGAGGCAGTTCCCGCTCTGAACTTGGTGCTGAAGGACCTCTCCTGAGACCACAGAATGCTTCCACTCTGTATTGTCACGTGGGTAAGTTAGGCTGACTTCCTTGACCTACCTAGGCCGCTTCCAAACTCTGCCTTAAGCAGGGTTGCTGGGCCTTGTGGCTTGCAGCTTCATTTATTTAGCCTTTTAACCTTCTCTCTCATCCAGGCCTGACCAGGCCTGGACTAGCCTCTCCCTTTCTCTTTATTCCTATACTTTTACCTTCCTGATTGTAAATAAACTTGCCTCAACCCGATGCTGACTTGGGTCTGATTTAATTATGGAATCAATCAAAACTGTTGATTCCTGGTGGCCACATTTTAAATATATATCTATAAAATACCTAAATTTCCCTCTTACAGATATGTGAATATCCAGCAGGAAGCAAAATGAGGTCAAGAAATTCATAATCTTAAAATATCAATCTTTTCTTCCCAGTTTTGGTATGGTTAATGTCTGAAATATTATGTATCAAGTACGGTGAATGTTTTAATAATGGTGGTAATGAGATTAATTTTATTCTAGGCATTAACTTTTTATCTGAGTGCTTTAATTTCACATTTTTGTCAAGTTGTTATTTGTTTCCAGAGAGCAAAGTTTTTCTGTTTAACATGTGTGTGTGATCTGTAATGCAAGGTGGCTAACAGAAACTTTTTGCTTCTGTAATTTCTAACGGTCACAAAAAGTCAGTTAAACATCTTAGAATGTTCAGAAAGTCAGTTAGAACTTAAAGCTATAAATAGAGGTGAGAGCTTGTAAGTCATTGTCATTCTTGCAAATTCCATGTTGGCTTTCTTTAAGGACTTCAGAAATGGAGGTTTGATTTAATTTACCTTCCACTCTGCTATTTAAAGAACTATCAGGGTTAAAATCAGAAGTTTTTCCTTCTGTAGTATCCGGGAATGTATGGTTGTTAGATTGTATTCCCTTTAACACTTCAGGTACGACTACTGACTTAAAAGCTGACTGATGTTCCCTATCTTGCCGTGAAGTTTGTGTGACTGAAGTCAGATGTGTTTTGTCTTCAATCACTGACCATGCTTCATTATTGCTGTTATTAGTCACACTGGTTACTGGGGATAACTGTTCCTTTTCCATTCCCCATGCTTTTGGTTGGAATTCTTTAGCTAAGGGGTTGAGAAAGGTGGATGTGGAATTTCCTAAACAGCTGCTATCATCCAGCAACTCAGTGGGTTGTGTCTTTAAATCTAAGTTTTTGCCAACATACTGATTGGTTTGCTCTCTAACCTCTTTCTGTGATATTGTGTCTGAAACAAGTGAATGGGAAAGAATTTTGGCATTTAACTCCCCTGAGGTTACTGAATACATTCTTTTCTGGATACATTGTAAATCTTCGCCATAATGTTCTTTATCCAAGTTGCCCTTTATTTTAGACTTGGAATAAAGAGAGGAGTTTGAGGTTTTGATGACTTTGAACAACAAGATTGCAAGCTTTTGCAGTGCTGGTATGATCCTTATGTTTCTCATTCAATGTTTTTGTGATGGAATGAGAAAGCTGATCCCTTATATAGTTATCCTCACTATTGCAATATATTTCTCTGCGCATCTGCATTATTTCTTCAGATTGTTGATTATCTACCACAGACATATCTTGGTATTCTGTGTAGCTTGCTTTAGACACCTGTTTTGTTTTGCCCAGTATTTCAATATTATTTTTCTCACTCAAGCTACACACTCTCACATCCAAATTATAATGATTAGAACCTTTTGAATTAGGAACCTCGATTCATAGTGACTTTGGCTTCATTCCCATTTGCATGTACCTTTCCATTTCTTCTAGGTATGGGAATTGACTAAATTTCTTGCATGCATGGCTACAGCACGAACCATCATGTTTGCTTTCTTCATTTCTATTTGTATCATTATTGTTTTTTTGACCATTTTGTGTTGTAATAGGTCCTTCTTGTACTTCTCTTTGATTATAATTGTCATTTTTGGAAAAATCAATTTGTTACCTAAATCTACAAAATTTTAAAATATGACCTGGACGTCGACAAAGAAAGCACCTTGGGGGAAATGATTTTGGTCTTTCGGTGTTAATTGTAGGTTGCCTGTATTGATTTTGGCTCCTACTAGTTTGGAGGGAAAAATTTTTTTATCTCCTTCAATTCTTTTTCTCTTTTCGTATGTTTCAATTGCCTTTTCAAATCAGCTATGATTTCATCCTTGTCTGATTCAGTCTGTCTAGCTATCCTTGCTTCCTTTTGCTTTGAATCATGGATATAGGATGCATGTTGTCTTACATCCTCCAGTGGCAGTGATTCCCACTGTGGACAGTTTTGTCTAAAGTAGTTTTGTATTGGGATTGATATTCCCTTTACAAATTGCCTACGGATATGATCTATGGTGTCTTGGGCATGAGTATCACATAGTCCCTGGATTGTCTCGGCTGCCTCTTTTACTCTATCGAGGAAACTGCTAGGATGTTCCTCTTCTCCCTGTCTTAATTTCTCGAATTTTTGCCATGAATTTGTTCTTTTAGCATGGATTCTCATTGCTTCTAATAAATCAGTTCTACATTGGATCAGGTATCTAAGATTTGCATGTTGGGTAAAATCTAAATCCTGGTGGACTAATGGCTAGGCTGTTAAATTTGGGTTTGTCCTCGTTTCATTTAGGAAATTTTCCTTTTCTGAGGAAGAGTAAAATTCCCCTAAAAGAAATTCCACATCACTGAAACTAGGATTAAATAGTGTGAACACCCTTTTTAATTCTTTTATACTTTTGAAAGGTTTTTCAAAATACTTTGGAAAATGTCTCTTTAGCACTTCCATATCACTTGGGTGAATGCTTTATATGTTTTCACATGTACCACCCCTTCCCCAGGCTGCATGATGGTTCTGTCTACAATTGGCAACAGAGAGACTATGGAGTTTGTGGATGGTTGGTTGTTATTGGGCTTTGATTTGTTAAAGGTATTATTTCCCAGGTATTTGGACTCCACAATCTCTAGCTGGAGAATTGTGTGCTTGTCCAGTTCCTTTCCTTCCCTTATCTGTTTCAATACTTGGAATAGTAGTCTGATGTTATCTACTAATTCCCCATAATCAGTATCTTTCTTTTGTGAACTAATTGAGTTGAAGTATTGCCACAGGTGAGAGAAAACATTTTTAGAGACAATAAGGACTATTGCCAGATTGTTAGGATTATGGCTATGGCTGTTGGGATGAAACAAATACATTCAGCCAGGATCAAAGCACACCATTTATAATAATCATACATGTTCAGTAGTTGTTGCACAAAATTAGGGACCTTTATGAACCCAAAATCCACCATACCCTGCATTAAGGACCAAGAAATCATTGATATGTTAGATAGGATGAATGTTATCCTAGCCAACTTCATTTTGGTTGTTTCAGAAGATTTTAGGTAGTTCGCTAACTTTGCTCACCAACTAATAAAAAAAATAAAGTAAATAAGCTGTGTAGGTCAAAAAAGTGCAATTTGGGTCAAAAGAAGGATAAATGGGGATATTAGGGTGATTATAAGGTGATAGGAGGAGGAATGAAAGTAGGGGAAGATATATTGGAGATAAAGGAAATGGGATATGTAGGAGAGGGCAGCTCAAACAGGTTTATTCCCAGAGTCTTGAGACAGAGGATACAGGGAGGAAACTAGGGCCAGTAAGAAATGTTTAGGCTTGACTAGAGGGTTTCTCTTGTTAGTTTCCAAGTCTCTTGAGGGAGGGGTCGAGAGGGCCCCTCCCTGCCAGTCAAACTGATGGCTGGAGGAAGTCTTGAAGGTGGGTACTTCCTGTCAAGATGGATGGATAGTTGTCTCAAGAAATAAAGGAAAATGATTCTTTCCTCTTGGCCCTTGTCTTAATTTTCAACACAATGACTCACCACAGGGTTTGAATAGGTAACAAGGGGATTTATTTATACCAGGGTCAGTTAGAAGGGCAGAGGGGTTCAGGATTTTCTAATTGCTGCTAGGGAGAGGGGTGAGGGTGGGGGGATGGGTCACGGAGAGGTTTAGACAGAGAGAGAGAGATTGGCTCTCCCAGTCAGGAAGATTTGACTGCCTTTTAAATAAAGTCTTTATCAAACCTAGGGATAACTTATTTGAGGATACTCCAATTATCTAAAGAAACTAAAACCCACAATGTTCAATCACCAAGCCCTCCCTTCCAACCAGAACCCAAAGGAAAATAAGGGAAGGGGAGGGATGGAGATGGTAGATCAGGGAGAGGTTCAGAGAAATGAGATAGTCCCAAATTTCCCCAAAACAAAATAAGCACAGCCCAAGGCCAAAGCAATTAGGCCAAAGCCAAAAGGCCAAAGCAAAAGCCTTCAGCCACAGCGAAAGCCAGAAGGCAAAAGCCTCGTCCATTGAAACTTCACCTCTATCTATAGATTTAAGTTCTAACTGACTTTCTGAACATTCTAATGTTTAACTGACTTTTTGTGACCATTAGAAATTACAGAAGCAAAAAGTTTCTGTTAGCCACCTTGCATTACAGTTCTGAAGAAAAGAAAGTTAATTTTAGGATAGCGAACTACAGACCCAATTGGTCATTGTGTCTTTTTAAAAAAGCAAGACATGGTTGGGAAAAGGCTTTGCTTTAAATGGTAAGGAAACCCTGAATGTTTTTTAAACTGACCAACAAATTTCCTCTCAAGGAGATCTTTAGCACAGTAGGCAGCATGTCAGTCTTGTAAACTGAAGGTCCTGAGTTTGGTCCTCAAAATGAGCATATGATACAGTGGGAAAGGCTTCTGGAGACAAGGAGAGTCATTTGTTTTAGTGTTGGCCTTTTTCTCAGGGAAGAACTCTCATGAGACAGGGTCAAGCCTGGGGCAGTCACCTTTAAGCTAAGTAAACTGGGGTTCATTAAATCTTTCTAGTTTGGAGGCTACTAGATTTCATGTTGACAATGGTATCTTGATATCTATTATTATTACTGACCTTTCCAAAACTTTCTCATTAAAGAGTTAGGCTCTAACGTTTTTCCCACTGACAACTAGGAGTCATCAGTTAGATGGACGTCATTTATGACTGAAATTTGCACCAGAGATACATTTGGACCTAAAAGTGGCCCTTTACCTCCTATCTTATGATCTTGCCACAGGGTATAGTGGGCTTGGTGGGAACTTTTGGGTTTCAGGCTAAAGGTCAAAATGTTTGTCAGCAAGATTTGATGCCACTCTTAAATGGTAATTCATATGAAGCAAACCATATCATCTGTGTTATAATCAAAAAGGCTAATACTATTATAATCATAAAATGGGATAGGGAATTTCATACTCACATATATAAAGAAGTTCATTTAAATACAACCAGGCTTAATCCTATTGATACAGCAGACAAGATGTCTTCAGAGGGCAGGGAAGCTGCAATACCCCTCCCCAACAGATTACAGGGAAAGTAGTCGAATTCACTTCTTTAGCTTGTACCGCCAGCTGGGAAAATCTGGCCTCAGTTCCCACTTACATAAATAACCAACAAAACAGAGAAGAAGCCCTCTCAGGGATGAATAGCCCAAACACACAGATAAAAAAATGATCAAAGGATCAAGACTACAGCCAATTACAAGGGAGAAAGAAGGAAAAAAATATGAATAGACAAGAGAAAAAGAAAAAAGAAAGCTTAATCAACACCTTCTATCCAGAAATTAAACAAAAAGCAAATGGATCAGAAGAAGATAAAGGAAAACCAAGTAAAAACATAGAAAGTTCAGTGAAATGGACACAGGCTTTGGAAGAACTACTTAAAATTCAATTAACTGAAGAACTCAAAATTCCAATAACTCAAGAACTCAGAAAACAATCAACAGAGGCTGAAGACAATTGGGAAAAGGAAATACATGATCTAAAACAAAAAAATTATGTCTTCAAATTCCAAATTGACCAGCTGAAAAATGAAAGATGATCTACAAAGAAAAGCAGACCAGAAGGAGAAGGATGGGCAAAAAGCCAGGGATGAAATTCAGTCTTTAAAAATTAGAATCCAACAAATATAAGAAAATGACTTCACAAGGCAGCAAGAATATATAAAACAAAATTTTTAAAAAAATGAAAAATGTAAGGAATATATGAAATACCTCATTAACACAACCACAGATCTGGAAAACAGATCCCAAAGAGACAATTTAACAATTATTGGTCTGCCAGAACATTATGACGAAAGAAAAAGTTTGGACATCATCCTATAGGAAATTATACAAGAGAACTGTCCTGACATACTTGAACAAGGGTGAAAAGTGGAAATTGAAAGAATTCACAAATCACCTCCTACATTTAATCCACAACTGACAACTTCCAGGAATATTATACCCAAATTCAAAAAAACTACCAGAGCAAGGAAAAAATTTTACAAGCTGCTGAGAAGAAGCCATTCAGATACTAGAGAACTACAGTTAGGATAACACAAGATCTAGCTCCATCTACACTGAATGACCAGAAGGCATGGAATATAATATTCTGGAAAGCAAGAGACCTAGGTCTACAACCAAGATTAACTATCCAGCAAAACTGACTATATTCTCAGAGGGGAACCTCTGCTCATTCAAAGAAATTGAAGACTTCCAAGCTTTCATAAAGAAAAAAAACAGATTTAAGCAGAGAGTATGCTGCACAAACACAGAACTCAAAAGAATCACCATAAGATAATTAAGAGAATGGGGAAAAACCCCCCAAAAAACCCTTTTCATTAAGGGACTGAATAAGCTCAATTGACTTATATCTCTTTAAGAAAAGAAGATATTGGTAACTCTTACAAATTATTATCAGCACTGTAGATAGAAGAAGGATATTTAGAGGGAACAGTGACAAACTGTATAGGATGAAATGAGAAGATATATATATGTATATAAATATATATATATATATATATATAAAACTAGAGGTAGAAAAAGGAGATAATATTAAGAGAAATGGGAAAACAGAAAAAAATGGAGTAAATTTATATTTCATAAAGAAGCACATGGGGCAAACAGGGGAGAAGAACAATACAATGGAAGTGTAAAGTGGTTGGAGAAAGGAAATACTTAATTCTTAAATACATTGAAATTAACTTAAAGAGGGAAGAACAACCAGATCCATTACGCAAGAGAATTGATTCACAACCTATAAAGAAGTAGAAGGGTAACAAATAGACACGGTGGTGGGAGAGGGAAGCAATACTAGAGAGCAAGAAGATGGGGGGGGCAGCGAAGCTTTAAAGAACAATATGAGGGGAATAAGAAGGGAGGGGGGATAAAGGGAAGTACAGTAAGGGAGGGGATTAGGGGAACTGATTAAAAGGAAAACACAGGTATAGGAGGAAATAGTGATAGAAGAAAGGACTGGACAAGGAGAGGGAATCAAAATGTCTGGAAATACATAGTTGATAGTTATAACTCTGAATGTGAATGGGATGAACTCTCCCATAAAACACAAGCAAATAACGAAGTTGATTAGAAATCAAAATCCTACCATATGTTGCCTACAACAAACACACATGAGACAGGTAGACATACATAGAATAAAAATAAAATGCTGGAGTAAAATCTATTGTGCAAGGCAGAAGTTGCAATCATGATTTCTGACAAAGTTAAAGTAAAAATAAATCTGGATAAAAGAGATAGGGAAGGAAATTACATCCTGATAAAAGGCAATATAAACAATGAAGAAATATCAGTACTGAACATGTATGCACGAAATAGAATAGCATCTAAATTTCTAAAGGAGAAACTGACAGAGCTCAAGGAGGAAAAAGATAATAAAACTATATTAGAAAGGAGACATGAACTTTCTCTTATCAGATCTAGATAAATCAAACCAAAAAATAAATAAGAGAGAGATGAGAGGTAAATGAAATCTTAGAAAAATTAGAGTTAATAGATATGTGGAGAAAAATAAATAGGTACAAAAAGGAATACACCCTCTTTTTAGCAGCACATGGAACATTGACAAAGATTGACCATGTACTAGAGCATAGAAACTTGGCCAAAAAAAAAAAAGCAAAAAAGCAGAAATAATAAAGGCAAACTTATCAGATCATAATGAAAAAAAAAATAGTTATTAGCAAGGATACATGGAGAGGCAAACCAAAAACTAATTGGAATTTAAATAATAAGATTCTCCAAAATAAGTTAGTTAAAGAACAAATCATAGAAACAATTAATAATTTCATTGAAGCAATGACAACAAAGAGACTTCTTACCAAAATCAATGGGATGCAGTCAAAGCAGTACTAAGGGGGAAATTTATATCCTTGAGTGCATATATTAATAAATTAGAGAGGGAAGTAGTCAACAAATTGGGCATGCAACTTAAAAAACCAGAAACTGAACAAATTAAAAATTCCCAGATGAAAACTAAATTAGAAATACTAAAAATCAAAGAAGAAATTATAAAAATCAAAAGTAAAAGAACAATTAAATTAATACATAATACTATTTCCTGGTTAAGATGGCGGCTGAGTAAAAAGCAGCTGCTTAAACACTTCTAACCAAAACATATAGGACTCCTCAAGAAGACATAAAAACAAATCCGGAGGAACAAAGGGACTCCACAACAGGGCTCAGCATTGAAGGTACGTGGAATTGGGGCATTTCCATGTTATAAGGGGGTGAAACAGCTCTCACTAAAATGCAAGCTGAGCAACTCCCTCCCCCACCCCACACCACCTACAGTGCCAAAGCCAGGCACAAGAGCTAGAGCAAGCTTGGGGCACCCATTAAGTCCCTGGCAGCTACCTGGAGTCACCAGGGCCTGCTTCTGAGAGCAGCAAGACTTAAGACCCCAAGAGGCTAAAGAATGGGTGGACTCTGAACACAGACCCTGAGCTCAGGTACAAGTGCTGGCTCTTGCTTCAAGGGATCCTGAGTGCAGGAGCGGACTTGGATCCTGAGCCCAGGAGTAGACTAGGATACTGAGCACAGGAGTGGACCTTGAGTGAGGAACCAGTGCAGAGGGGTACACGACTATGGAAACAGCACCCTGAAACTTTTAAAGGAGCCTCAGACAGAGGAAAAAACAAGGGGGCCATCAGGAGGTTTGACACTGAGAACAACTAGATCTGAGACTTCAGGAGCCTAGAGAGCACAAACAGACTCTAGGTGTGAGGATAAACCTGAGAGGGCGCAGGGCTAACAACAGCAAGCCAGAGACAAGAACCCCAAAAGAAAAAGATCATCAAGAAGAAATCTGTAACACAGGACAATTTTTACACAGAGAAAGTCCAGACAGCAGAGCAAACAGCAGAGGAGAACAAACAAGTAATCACATCCAAACATTCCCAAAATAGTGAAAACTGGTCACAAGCTATTGAAGAGTTCAAATCTCAGATGATGAGAAAGATGGAAGAGATCTGGTAAGAAAATAATATTTTAAAAGGGAGAATTTCACAATTGGAAAGTGAGGCAAGTCAACTGGAGACCAGAAATGACCAGATTTAAAAGGAAAAAACAAAAGATTATGAATGAAAACCAGTCCCTAAAGGCTAGAATTGAGCAATTAGAAGCTAATAATCTCTCAAGACAGCAAGAACAAATAAAACAAAGTCAAAAGACTGATAAAATAGAAGGAAAAATGAAATATCTCAATGACAAATGGACAGATCAAGAAAACAGGGCTAGAAGAGACAATTTGAGAATCATTGGTCTTCCTGAAAAAGAAAAATTCATAGAAATTTGGACTCCATACTAAAAGAAATTATTCAGCAAAATTGCCCTGAAATTCTACAAGAGGGCAACATAGACATTGAAAGGATCCATAGATCACCCTCTACACTAGACCCTGAAAAATACAACCCCCAGGAACATAATAGCCAAATTCAAGAGCTTCTAAGTAAAAGAAAAAAATCTTACAAGAAGCCAGAAAGAGACAATTCTGATATAAAGGAGCACCAATCAGGATCACACAGGATAAGGCAGTCTCCAAACTAAAAGATCACAAAGCTTGGAATATGATATTCAGAAAGGCAAGAGAACTGGGTCTACAACCACAGATCACCTACCCATCAAAACTAACTTTATACTTCCAGGGAAAAGTTTGGGCATTCAACAAGATAGAAGATATCCAAGTATTTGCACAGAAAAGACCAGGATTAAATGGAAAGTTCAATATCCAACCACAAAAATCAAGAGAAACATAAAAAGGTAAATAACAAACAGAGGGGAAAGAAAGAAAACTCATATTTTTTTTAATTTGCCTCTTTAAGGGCTTCAATAAGATCTAATTATTTGTTTTCCTATGTGGAGAAATGGTATGTATAATTCTCTGTAGTGAACTTTATTCACTATTATAATAATCAGAAGAATTATACATAGGGAAAGATTGGAATACTAAATGGTCTAAGATGATATGAGGGTGGGAAAGAGCGGGATAAATAGTAGAGAACACCAAGAGAAACTTGAATGAATGAGAAAAATAGGATAATCTAACACACACGAAGAAGGCATGGGAAGGGGTAGGGATGAATACTATTATAAGAAGGAGAGGAAGAGAGCATTAAGAGGTAATATTTAAACCTTACTCTCAGTGTAATTAATCCTGAGAGGGAAGAGTAGCTATATTATCCTTTGGGATATAAAACTCTATCTAACCCTACTGAGAAAGTCAGAAGGGATAAACCAAGGGAAGCAGGGGAGTGGGAAGGTCAAAAAAGGGAGGGGAGAAGAAGGGGGAGGGAATTCATTAGGCCTTAAAAATAAAAAGAGGAGAANCCTACTGAGAAAGTCAGAAGGGATAAACCAAGGGAAGCAGGGGAGTGGGAAGGTCAAAAAAGGGAGGGGAGAAGAAGGGGGAGGGAATTCATTAGGCCTTAAAAATAAAAATAGGAGAATAATAAGGGAGGGGGTAGAAAGGGAAGTCCATCAAGGGAGGGGACAAGGGTTACTGGCTTAAATCAAACCACTGAATTAAAAGGAAATAGTTTAAGGATGAGGGTTAGAACTAGGAGAGAATACCAAAATGTTGGGAAATACACAACTGATAATTATAACTATGAATGTGAATGGAATGAACTCGCTCATAAAAAGGAAGCAAATAGCAGAGTGGATTAGAAACCAAAATCCTACCATGTGTTGTCTACAAGAAACAAATATAAGGCGGGTGGACATACACAAGTTTAAGGTAAAGGGCTTGAGCAAAATCTTTTTGGCATCAAATGAGAAAAAGAAGGCAGGTGTGGGGTTTATGCTTTCTGACAAAGCCAAAGTAAAAATAGATATGATTAAAAAAGACAGGGAAGGTCATTACGTCCTGATTAAAGGCAGTATAAACAATGAGGAAATAACACTGCTCAATATGTATGCACCAAGTGGCATAGCATCCAAATTCCTAAAGGAGAAACTGGCAGAGCTCAAGAAGGAAATAGATAATAAAACCATACTAGTGGGAGATCTAAATATTCCTCTTTCAGTTCTAGATAAATCAAATCAAAAAATAAATAAGAAAGAGGTAAGAGAGGTGAATGAAGTCCTAGAAAAATTAGATTTAATTGATATGTGGAGAAAAATAAATAGGGACAAAAAGGAATACACCTTCTTTTCAGCTGCACATGGTACATTCCCAAAGTTTGACCATGTCATAGGGCATAGAAACATTGCAAACAAATTCAAAAGAGCAGAAATAACAAACATAACCTTCTCAGATCATACTGCAATAAAAATAATAATTAGTAAGGGCACATGGACAGGGAAATCAAAAACTAATTGGAAATTAAATAACACGATTCTCTAAAACCAGTTAGTCAAAAAAGAAATCATAGAAAGAATAAAAAATTTCCTTGAAAAGAATGACAATGATGAGACATCTTAAAAAACACTGTGGGATGCAGCCAAAGCAGTACTCAGGGGGAAATCTATATCCTTGAGTGCATATATTAACAAATTAGAGAGGGCAGAGAATAATGAATTAGGCATGCAACTTAAAAAATTTGAAAGTGAGCAAATTTAAAATCTCCAAATGGAAACTAAATTAGAAATACTAAAAATCAAGGCAGAAATTAATAGAATCAAAAGTAAAAGAACTATAGAAATAATAAATAAGACTAGAAGCTGGTATTTTGAAAAAACAGATAAAATAGACAAAGTACTGGTCAATTTAATAAAAAATAAAGAAAAAAACCAACTTGACAGTATCAAAGATGAAAAGGGAGACCTCACCTCTAATGAAGGGGAAATTAAGGCATTTATTAAAAACTACCTTGCCCAATTATATGGCAAAAATATAGCAATCTAGGAGATGAGGATGAATATTTACAAAAATATAAATTGCCTAGATTAACAACAGAAGAAATAGAATACCTAAATAATCCCATATCAGAAAAAGAAATTGAACAAGCCAACAAAAAGTTCCCTAAGAAAAAATTGCCAGGGCCAGATGAATTTACAAGTGAATTCTATGGAACATTCAAAGGACAACTAATCCCAATACTACACAGATTATTTGATATAATAAGCAAAGAAGGAGTCCTACCAAATTCCTTTTATGACACAAATATGGTACTGATTCCAAAGCCAGGTAGATCAAAAACAGAGAAAGAAAACTAAAGACAAATTTCCCTAATGAACATAGACACAACAATCTTAAATAGAATACTAGCAAAGAGACTACAGCAAGTGATCAAGAGGATCATCCACCATCATCAGTTGGAATTTATACCAGGAATTCAAGGATGGTTCAACATTAGGAAAACCATCCACGTAATTGACCATATCAACAATCTAACAAACAAAAACCACATGATTATTTCAATAGATGCTGAAAAAGCCTTTGACAAAATACAGTACCCATTCCTATTGAAAAGCCTGGAAAGTATAGGAATAGAAGGACCTTTCCTAAAAATAATAAACAGTATATACCTAAAACCATCAACAAGCATCATGTGCAATGGGAATGAATTAGAATCCTTCCCAATAAGTATAAAGATTAAAAATGATAAAGGCTGCTATAAATATATAAATTAGTATTTTAATTAAAGCCATGCTGATAGATAAAGTTATTAGACCACGAGCTTGTAAGAATTCAAAACTGCAGCCCACTCCATTATTGTCTCCCGTCTCCTCCCAAGTCTGCTGGCCTAGAGGCCACTCGCTCCTAACCCAGGAGATTTAAACTATTCAATGTGGAGACGTAGGCGTTCCCATGCCAAAAGAACCAGAACCAGAAACCTGTTGGACCACGGGAAATGTAGTTTGATAATTTCCACGTGTCCATAGAAAATATATATACTTTTAGATGGCATCTCCCAAATTTCACTTTTACATGAGATCAGGAGTGAAACAAGGATGCCCATTATCACCTCTATTATTCAACATAGTACTAGAAACACTAGCAGTAGCAATTAGAGAAGAAAAAGAAAATGAAGGTATCAAAATAGGCAATGAGGAGACTAAGCTATCACTCTTTGCAGATGATATGATGGTATACTTAAAACATCCTAGAGAATCAACTAAGAAGCTTGTAGAAATAATCAACAACTTTAGCAAAGTTGCAGGATACAAAATAAATGCACATAAATCATCAGCATTTCTATACATTTCCAACATATTAGAGCAGCAAGAGGTAGAAAGAGAAACACCATTTAAAATCAACCTAGACAATATAAAATACTTTGGAATCTATCTACCAAATAAACACAGGAATTATTCAAAATCAACTACAAAACATTTTCCAAACAGTTAAAATTTGATCTAAACAATTGGAAAAACATTGATTGCTCATGGGTAGGACGAGCTAATATAATAAAAATGACAATTCTACTCAAATTAATTTACCTATTTAGCACCATACCTATCAAACGACCAAAATACTTTTTTACTCAACTAGAAAAAACTATAACAAATTTCATTTGGAATAACAAAAGATCTAGAAAATCAAGGAAAAATATGAAAAAAATGTGAAGGAAGGTGGCCTAGCAGTACCAGATATTAAACTGTACTATAAAGCAATGGTCATCAAAACAATATGGTACTGTCTAAGAGACAGAAGGGAGGATCAGTGGAATAGACTTGTGGTAAGTGATATCAGCAAGACAGTGTATGATAAACCCAAAGAGCCCAACTTTTGGGACAAAAATCCACTATTTGACAAAAACTGCTGGGAAAATTGGAAAACAATATGGGAGAGATATGTTTGAGATCAGCATCTCACACCCTACACAAGATAAATTCAGAATGGGTGAAAGACTTTAATATAAAGAGGGAAACTATATATAAGTTAAGTGAACACTGAATAATATATTTGTCAGATCTCTGGGAAAGGAAAGATTTTAAAACCAAGCAAGAGTTAGAGAAAATTACAAAATGTAAATTAAATGGTTTTGATTATATTAAACTAAAAAGCTTTTGTACAAACAAAAAAATGCAGCCAAAATCAGAAAGGAAACAACAGATTGGGAAAAAATCTTTATAACAGAAAACTCTGACAGGGGTCTAATTACTGAAATATACAAGGAATTAAATCAATTGGTTAAAAAATCAAGCCATTCCCCAATTGATAAATGGGCAAGAGGCATGAATAGGCAATTTTCAGATAAAGAAATCAAAAGTATCAATAAGCACATGAGAAAATGTTCTAAATCTCTAATAATTAGAGAAATGCAAATCAAAACAACTCTGAGGTATCACCTCACACCTAGCAGATTAGCTAAAATGAAAGAATGGGAGAGTAATGAATGCTAGGGGGGATGTAGCAAAATTGGGACATTAATGCATTGCTAGTGGAGTTGTGAACTGATCCAACCATTCTGGATTGCAATTTGGAACTATGCTCAAAGGGCTATAAAAGAATGCCTGCCCTTTGATCTAACCATACCATTGTTGGGGATGTACCCCAAAGAGATCATAAATAAACAGACTTGTACAAAAATATTTATAGTTGTGCTTTTTGTGGTGGCAAAAAACCGGAAAAGGAGTGTATGTCCTTCAATTGGGGAATGGCTGAACAAATTGTGGTATATGCTGGTGACGGAATACTATTGTGCTCAAAGTAATAATAAACTTGAGGAATTCCATGTGAACTGGAAAGATCTCCAGGAATTGATGCAGAGTAAAAGGAGCAGATCTAGGAGAACATTGTACACAGAGACCAATACACTGTGGTAAAATTGAATGTAATTGACTACTGTACCAGCAGCAATGTAATGATCCAGGACAATTCTTAGGGATTTATGGAAAAGAACACTACCCACATTCAGAGGAAGAACTGCAGGAGTGAAAACACAGAAGGAAAGCAGCTGCTTGAACATATGGGTTGAAGCAGACATGATTGGGGATTTTGATTTGAATCTACCATACCAATGCAATGATCAACAATTTGAAAATAGGACTTGATCATGTTAAAACCAGGGGAAATTCACATGGGCCACAGATGTAGAGAGTCAGAGGCGTGAAGGGAAAAGTAGGAGCATGAATCAGGTAGCCATGTTAACTTTACTAAAAAATGAATATTAATAAATGTTTAAAACAAACAAACAAATAAATAAATAATGCTAGAAGGTGGTACTTTGAAAAAACAGATGAAATTGATGAAGTACTGGCAAATCTAATAAAAAAAAGGAAAAAATAAAACCAAATTGACACTATCAAAGATTAAGAGGTAGACCTCACCTCTAATGAAGAAGAAATTAAGGTAATCATTAAAAAAGATTTTGCCCAATTATATGGTACTAAATATAGCAATCAAGCTGATATGGATGAATATTTACAAAAATATAAATTATCTTGATGAACAGCAGAAGAAATAGAATACTTAAATAATCCAATATCAGAAAAAGAAATTGAACAAGCCATGAAATAACTCCTTAAGGAAAAATTGCCAGGGCCTGATGGATTTACAATAGAATTTTATCAAACATTCAAGGAACAAATAATCCCAATACTTTACAAATTATTTGACATAATAAGCAAAGGAGGAATTCCACCAAATTACTATTATGACACTAATATGGTACTGATTCCAAAACCAGGCAGACCAAAAACAGAGATAGAAAACTATCAACCAATTTCCCTAATTAATATAGATGCAAAAATCTTAAATAGAATACCAACAAAAAGACTCCAGCAAGTGAACATGAGGGGTATCCATCATGACCAGGTGGAATTTATACTAGGAATGCAAGTATGGTTCAACATCAGGAAAACCATCCACATAATTGACCATATAAACAGGCCAAGAAACAAAAATCACATGAAAAATCACATGCTGAAATAGCCTTTGACAAAACACAACACCCATTCCTATTGAAAACACTAGAAAGAAGAACCTTTCCTAAAACTAATAAACAGTATGTATCTAAAACCATCAACAATTTTGTGGTGACAAAATACTGGAAAAGACGGGTATGCCCTTCAATTGGGGAATGGATGAACAAATTTTGGTATATGCTGGTGATGGAATACTATTGTTCTCAAAGGAATAATGAACTGGAGGAATTCCATGTGAAGTGGTAATATCTCCAGAAATTGATGGAGAGTTAATGGAGCAGAGCCAGAAGAACATTGTACACAGAGATTAATACACTGTGGTAAAATAAAATGTAATGGATGTCGGTATTAGCAACAATGCAATGATTACTCAGGACAATTCTGAGGGATTTATCGAAAACAACACTATGCACATTCAGAGGAAGAACTGTAGGAGAGGAAAAAGGAAGAAAAACAATTGCTTCAACACATGGATTTATGCGGACATGATTGCGTTTGTAGCATTGATGGGACCACAGCAATCAATAATATGGAAATAGGTCTTGATAGATGACACGTTAAAACCAGTGGAAATGCATGTTGGCTATAGGTGGGAGGAGGGGATTGGGGGGTTGAAAGATAAAGTAAGAACATGAGTCATGTAACCATGGAAAATTTTTCTAAAAAATAAAATTAAAATAATAAAAAGAAAATTCTTGCCTTTCAGATTGTTCAATAATACTTAAATTATCTCTTCTTGATTTATTTTTCATGTCAGTTGTTTATACAATGAAATATTTCACATTTTATTATATTTTTTATTATTTTAGTTCTGTTTTATTGTTTTTTAATGTCTCATGGAGTTATTATCTTCCACTTGGTGATTTCTAATTTTTTAGGAATTATTTTTTCAGTTACCTTTTGTACAATTGTTTTCCATTTGGCCAATTATACTTCTTAAGGAGATTTCAATTGAATTCAGTTCATATTTTTCCAGAGAAGGAGAAGAATAAACAAAATAAAAATAGCATGGAGGGAATTACAGAGTTAGTAATTTTAACTGTGAAACATTTTTATGGCATGTTTCTCTGCCAAAGATCTCATTTCTTAACTATATATAGAACTTGTTCCACTTTTTAAGAATACAAATCATTATCAATATGATAAATGCCCAAAAGATATAAACAGGCAGTTTTCAGATGAAGAAACCAAAGCTATATATACTCATATGAAAAGTGTTTTAAATTATTATTGAGTAGAAAAATGCAAATAAAAACAACTACGCAGTACCCCCTCACATCTACCAGAATAGCAGTGTATGGTTGGGAGAATTAGACTACTAGAAACTCCTGAACATCACATAATCAATGCTTTCAAATTGTGCTGGAGAAGATTTCTGGGAGTCCCTAGGTTGACAAAGACTGTTAGTCAATAAATAGAGAAATTCAGACTATTCACTGGAAAGCTTAACAATGACAGGAGTCATTGGAAAACACTCTGATGTTAGGAAAGATTGAAGGAAAAAGGGAAGGCAGAAGATGAAATGGAGAGTCTTACAGAAACAAGAAACTTGGACAGTCTGAGAAAAAGTGGAAGACAGAGGGGCCTGGTATGCTATGGTACTTGGGTTCATTAGGAGTTGAACATAACCGAATGACTGAATAGCTAAAAATAAGACAGAAAAGGAAAATAACAAATATTGGAGGGAATGTTGGAAAGTTGATAAACTAAAGCACTCTTGGTAGAGTAATGAAGTGATCCAGCCATTCTGGAGAACCATCTAAACCTATGCCTAAAGGTCTACTCTGATTCAACAATATGACTATTAAGTCTGAATCCCAAGAATAAAAATGTTTTTTTTTCAAAAAGGATATATGTGGATAAAAATACTTATGTAAGCTCTTCGTGGTGGCAAAGAGATGGAAATTGAGGAGATGCTCATCAACTGAGGAATGCTTTAAAAAGTTTTGATATTTGATGGTGATGGAATAGTATTGTGCGATATGAAATGAGGATCAGGATGTTTTTAGAAAAAAATTGAAAATACTTACATGAACCAATTCAAAATGAAATATACAAAACTAGAAGAATATTGGCCAGAGTAACAGTAATATTGTATGATGATAAGTAAATGACAACTATTCTCAGCAATATAAATGATCTGAGATAATTCCAGAGGATTTAAAATGAAAATGATATCCAACTCCGGAGGAGGGTGGTAATGGAGAGTGAATGAACACTGAAGTATACTTTTTGAAAACTTTGTTTTCCTTCTTTTCTTTCTTTCATGTATTTTTTTGCAGCATATCTGCTATGTAAATAGGTTTTGGATGACTGAACATGTGTAATCTATATCAAATTGTTTGCCTTCTCAATTTTAGGGTTTGTGTGAGGAAGAAAGAGTTAAAATATAAAATGATTTTTTTAATAACAAGGCAATTTTACTAGAACCTGTGACATAGAACTGATTGACTATTTTTTTAGATTTGAATATTTAAATTTTTTAGAAAAAATTTCCATCATTACATGACTCTTGTTTTTACTTTCCCCTTCAACCGCCCCCCTTCACCCCCTGCCACATCCAATGCACATTTCCACTTGTTTTAACATCTGTGATCAATCAATTATTTACATATTATTGATAGTTGCATTGGTGTGGTCTTTTCAAGTCTATATCCCCAACCATGTCCTCATCAACCCATGTGTTAAAGTGATTGTTTTTCTTCTGTGTTTCAACTCCTGCAGTCCTTCCTCTGCATGTGGGTAGCATTCTTTTCCATAAATCCCTCAGAATTGTCCTGGGACATTGCATTGCTGCTAGTATAATATAGTGATATTATACTATATTATAATATAATATAATGATATACTATACTATAAGATAAGATAAAATAGTAATATAGCTACTAGTATAATATAATATTGTATAATAGTGAATACAGTTTTTGAAAATTACACCTAACATTTCTCCATATAGAAATACAAATAATTTGATTTTATTAAAGCCCTTAAAGAGACAAATTTAAAAATAAGAGGTTTCTTTCTTTCCCCACCTTTTCATGTTTCTCTTGGTATCGAACTTTCAATTTAGTCCTGGTCTTTTCTGTGCAAATATTTGGAAATCTTTTATTTTGTTGAATGCCCATACTTTCTTCTGGAAGTATATTGTCAGTTTTGAAGGGTAAGTGATCCTTGGTTGTAGACCCGGTTCTCTTGCCCTTCTGAATGTCATATGCCAAACTTTGTGGTCTTTTAGCGTGAAGACTGCCAGATCCTGTGTGATCCTGATTGGTGCTCCTTGATATCTGCATTGTCTCTTTCTGGCTTCTTGTAATATTTTTTTCTTTTACTTTGAAGCTCTTGAATTTGGCTTTTTTATTCCTGGCGGTTGTCTTTTCAGGGTTTAGTGTAGAGGGTGATCTATGGATCCTTTCAATGTCTATATTGCCCTCTTGTAGAACTTCAGGGAAGTTTTGCTCAATAATTTCTTTTAGTGTGGAGTCCAAATTTCTATTAATTTCCGTTTTTTTCAGGAAGACCAATGATTCTCAAATTGTCTCTTCTGGACCTATTTTCTTGATCTGTCAATTTCTCAGTGATATATTTCATTTTTCCTTCTATTTTATCAGTCTTTTGACTTTGTTTTATTTGTTCTTGCTGTCTTGAGAGATCATTGGCTTTTACTTGCCCAATTCTTGTCTTTAGAGACTGGTTTTCTGTTATAATCTCATGATTTTCCCTTTCAGTTTGGTCTATCCTGTTTTCCACCTGTTTACTTTTTTGTTTCCAATTTGTTTACCATTTTGTTTGATTTTGTGGCATCTTTCTCCATTTGGGAATTTCTGTCTTTTAATCTGTTAATTTCCTTTTGAGCTATTTACCACTTCTCTCGACAAATCTCTTTCATCTTTCTCATGACCTCAGATTTGAACTCTTCAAGAACTTGTGAATTATTTTGGGAATGTTTGGATGTGATTACTTGTTTGTTCTCCTCTGCTGTTTGCTCTGTTGTCTGGATTTTTTCTGTGTAAAAGTTGTCAAGTGTTAAAAATTTCTTCGTGATTTTTCTCTTTTGAAGTTCTTGTTACTGGCTTGCTATTATTATTATTTCTTTCTCAGTCAGAAGTCTGGGTGAGGCAGACAGGCTCTCTGCCTATGGAGCTGTGGATCAGTTTTCACCTTAGTCACTGTGCCGTGAGCCCTCTCAGCTTTATCCTCATGCCCAGAGTTGGTCTGTGCTCTTTAGGCTCCTGAGTTCTCAAGTCTAGTTGTTCTCAGGGTCAAACCTTCTGGTGGTCCCCTTGCTTGCTCCTTTGCCCGAAGCTCCTTTAAAAGTCCCAGGGGGCTGCTTCCACAGTCATGCACCCCTCTGCAGTGGGTCCCCAGCCAAGGTCTGCACCTGACCTCAGGGTCCAAGCCTGCTCTCAAGGTCTGTGTACCAAGTCTGTGAGTTCTTTAACATCTTGGGGTCTTAAGTCTTGTTGCTCTCAGGAGCAGGCCCTGGAGATGCCAGGTAGCTGCCAAGGACTTAATGGATGCCCAAAACTTGCTCTAACACTTGTGAACTGGCTTTGGCCCTGTAGGTGGTGGTGGTGGTGGGGGTTGTTCAGCTCGCCTTTTAGTGAGAGCTATTTCACCCCCTTATAGCATGGAAATGACCCAATCCCAAGTACCTTCAATGCTGAACCCTCTTGTGGGGTCCGTTTCTTCATCTGGATTTGTTTTTATGTCCTCTTGAGGAGTCCTATATGTGTGGGTTAGGAGAGGTTATGCAGCTTCTTTTTACTCTGCAGCCATCTTAAATATAAAATGATTTTTACATGTGTTCAAAAAATATAGGGGGCAACAGGGTAGTGTAATAAGGGGCTAGAAAGGCTGGTAATAGGGAATCTGGTGGTACCAGTAAGTCCCTTGGGTCAGGGAGCCTATAACTACAGTATTTGTTGGTCAGTGACAGCCAGAGATGTGAGGGCTTGAGCAAAGATGTCCTGTCAGTCTCCCTGCGGTCTATAGGCTCCTTTAAGGTGAGGGGTGAGGAGAGCCCCCCTGCTGGTGAGAAACTAGAAACCAACAGGAAGTGAAACTTGTTCACTTCTTGAACAAGATGGATGCCTGGTCAAACCCCCTCTGGAAACTAGTGACAACTATCCTCCTTCTCCTCAGCCCCTGGCCCTGGTTGATGTTATAAATTAAATACTGAAACTCTCTGAAACATGCCAAGGGGGTTACTTAAACACAAGGGTAAACTGAGGGAGGAGGGTTAGGGTCTGGAGAAGCTGTTGCTATGGGTGAATGGCCAGTGCTGGCAGAGGGCCTCAGAATGTAAGATCAAGCTGAGGGAATCAGCCCCTCAGCCAGGGATAATCCCGCTGCCCTGATGTAGAGTGGTCTACCAGCCTGACAAATGAGTGTAATTGATTTAATTTATGGGTGTCCCTGCCTTGGGAAAACTAACTAATTCTTCCCACGTTCCACAACCCACCAAGCACCCCTTCCCTTCCCCTCCCAGGGTCCCCAGGGGAAGTCCAGGAAGTAGCTGGATATCTGGGTGAGGTTGAGGAAATCAGAACCCCCAGATTGGTTCTCCAGGGGAATTTATAGTCCATAGCTACAACAGTCAAGTCTAGAGACCAGGGACTTGCTGGGTCAACCTTTCATTCCCCTAACTACCAAGATTGCCTCAGGTGATTTTGCAAATTCAAGAGATCTTGCATCAATCCTGCATTACAGTAGCTCAGTGGATTGAGAGTCAGGTGTAGAGATGGGAGGTCCTAGGTTAAAATCTGATCTCTGACTCTTCCCAGATATATGACCCTGGGAAAGTCATTTAACCCCCATTGCCTAGCCCTTATCAGTCTTCTGCCTTGGAACCAATACACAGTATTGATTCTAAGACAGAAGGTAAGGGTTTTAAAAAAAGAAAGAGAGGAAGGAAGAAAGAAAGGAAGGAAGGAAGGAAGGAAGGAAGGAAGGAAGGAAGGAAGGAAGGAAGGAAGGAAGGAAGGAAGGAAGGAAGGAAGG